>NW_020230289.1:0-58165 GCF_003227715.2 Harpegnathos saltator
GACCTCTATTTCAGCGCGCTCAAGCAGATATTTAATTCACGCTCAATAATTCGATACACGATACCCGAGAGCCGCGCGCGAGAGATCTCTTTTTCTGCTGCGTGAGCGTTACTTTTAAACGGAATGATGAGTATTTAATTAACAGCGTCGCGCGCGTTCCAGCATCAGGCGCACCGCGACGCGGGAATCCGGGCTGCGGTCTCGTGCGCTGGTCGCTCGCGAATTCGCGATTGTCTTCGAGGTAACCGAACAAACGATCCACCGGCGAGATCCGGCGGTCTCAGGGCCGCGTTTTCGCCGAGGAGAGACACGACCGCACCACAGGTGTACCGCTCCGTGACGTACGAGAATCGCATAATTCCGTCGGGGCTAAGGGGCGTTTGCGAGGGCGGAGCCGATGGTGGCCGCAAAGGAAGTGCACAGAACTGGCGCACACAGACACAGACGTGTACATAACGCGAGTCGCCATCAAAGTCGAGGCGATATTACGCGATGCGGCGGGTATCGTCGCCTGCCTCCTCGCCCCGGCGCATTCCTCCCCTCTACCGTCCGAGGTCTCCGACCGATAACTTCGTGTCAAACGATATCGTTGACACGCACAAACCACCTACATCGGTCTGTTTAACGCGGCGCACGGTGGCGGCCGATAGGTGCCGAATGCGGGCCCGCTTCCATCGACAAGTGGAAAAACGCGTCGCGCGCGCAGTAGTTTTCACGCACAGGCTCGTCGCGACAGCAAAACGCGACTTTCGCGCTCCCGTAAACGCGGACAATGCTGCGGAAAAGGATAAAAGATGTTTGGTATTCGCGACATGGCGGGGAAGTCGTAGCTCGGGAGAAGCACTTTTGTAGTCGCGGTGTTGCTGCGGCGCTAGTAACAATATGCAATGTGCAGAAGTGAAAAGGCGCGGCCGAAAGTGACTACAATTTCCGCGTGATTAATCGTTTCCCGTTTTATCAACGTGTAAGAAGCGGGGACAGAAAAAGTGGTATTCGTGTATCTGCGCGATTAACGCAGAATTATTTTACGCGCGAATCGCGCTGTCTCGCGAGGAGACAATGTCCATTTGGCAAAAGCAGGTAGGAAGAACGGCACGGAAACCCGAACCACGACGAGAAATGATTCGATACCCCGCTGCGTTCGCCGGGTTCGCACGTGTGTTAACGTTTCACGCGTATACATGATTATACTCATCTCACACCTGTCTACCATCTTTGGACCGAGGATGCCGCGAGGATACGCTAATTGGCTTGTCCGCTCGAGCTTTCTTACATCTATATCTTCGCTACTACTGTCAACACGAAATATTTTTATGTTCACGCGCACGCGCATGCGCGCGCGCCTGCGACGAGGGGAGACAAATAGCCGTGATTTCCGTCGCGATTTAATGTACGAATCATTGTCGAGAGCGCGATTGAAATTTTCGTTTTTACCTTTTTTTTTTACGCACCAATTCGCGAACGACACGCAAAGCCATTGTGCAAAAGCACGGCGTATCGAACCTTTATCGAGCGATACGTCCGCCGGCAAAAACCGGGCAACTTGTGCCGCTCCCGAGGCCTCAAAAGCCAGGAAGGAGAGACGGCGTTTTTTTTCCTCGCCGTTGCAAACTCCAGGTTACTAATTAACGCGGTCGAACCATAAATCTGAAATTGATCGGCCCTTTTTGCTGGAAGGTGATTTGGGGAGTCAGGCGATTTTGCCTGGCGGACACATCGAGCGATTCGGGCCGTTCTACGATATACCGAGCGCGCACACCTCCTCCTCCTCCTCCTCCTCCTCGGCCATTATAAATAACGAGCAAATTTATTTCTCGCACTGTCCATCGTGGAAATTGATTGATACCGCGATTCGGTGTTAATCAGGCCAGCGAGTTTTAATTATTTCGGTTAACGCTACGATTCCGCGTTATTAATTATCGATATAGGTATTTGTATATATACCAAAATAGCAAATATGTAATTATAGCAGATATGTAAATATAGTAAATATGTGATATATTGTATATATAGAGCAAAAAAAATTCAGTTTGCTTTTTTAATCAAAGTTGACTTTGTCGTAAATCGATGAAGACAAATATTTTATTTACTAAATAATCGCTGCGCTGAGGTCTACGATTTTTTTGCTTATAACTCTGACGTTCCCCCGAGTCGAAATCTCGATTCTACATTAGCCCTGCAAATTCCGTTGAACTTGAAAGACCAGTGAAGATGTCTTGAGATATAACATTGCACAAACTATTGTCTTATTAACTTACTGCGGTTTTTTTCATGTTAAATCGTCCTTAAAAGACTTGGATTTTAGCATTATCCATATATATTTACTATTCTTATTATCTCGATATTCTATTTGTACATAAACATCATTTTTAATTCCAATCGCCAATGTATTTAATTGCAGGTCGAATATGTAACAAATATTAAACAAGTATTAAATAAACCAATGCAAAGAGAAATAGAAGGGAGTAAATGAATAAAAGATTTTCATAAAATAAAAATAAAGCTCAGTAAAAGAGCTGATCACGAACAAAGTGTAAAGGCAAAGACGACGGTTAGATAGACAGATTGTTCAATAATACTACGCATCAATGAATTTAATTTAATTTAATTTAAATTTGGATGCGATGCAATAATAAAGTTAAACAAAAGTGACAAATACTGACTGATAGATATGAACAAGATGAGACTCACTGCTTGAGAAGTGTTATTAGACGCAGATATAAATAATACTTGCGAAATTCACAGTAGATTCTAAAACCGATATTCACAGTTGCAAATTATCTACAATCTTTAATCAGGAGCTTAATTAGTTATTAAAATACGTATATCCAATTGTTTGATTTGTATTTTTGTGTGAAATAAGTACAGATACAAATCGAGACATGTAATCAGAGATTCATGAAGCTACAATTGCCAGTCTATAATTTATCGAATATTGACGGACTGTAAATGCCGATTTAGATTTCGACTTGGGTATCTTCTTATCCTCGTCAAACATTCATTAAAATTTGAAACCTCTCGCATAATAAATGAATTGACATACCTCGAAATAGATGATGCGCTCACATCTCGGTGTGCTGCTTCCTTTGTCCTGGCTTCTAGCTGCTTCGTCCTGGCTTCGTCGTGACAATGGCATTGGCACTGACACTGACACTGACACTCGCGTTGACACGATTTGATCGGAGAAACGCATACGTGTTAATGAACGCGATAGCGATCAGAGCCCGGTTCAATATTTCAAGCGCCGATCGAAATATTTCAACTGTCCGATGTGAGTGAGAAATAACTCGCCAATACACAAGCGCGGCATGTGTACGTGTTGCTCTCTCGCCGTCTCGAAACACAATCAGAATACGAAAAAGAGTGAGCAACGCACGACGATCAGTTTAATCGTCTCAAGGACACGGTACGTCTTGTTGATGTTGTGATCCCGTGGCCGCCGTTCTCAACGCCGCACAGTGGATCGAAAGATAGGAAAAAGCGGACATTGTGCCGTTGTGGAAACGAAATGCGACAGCAAAAGCGAAATAATTAGTAATATATAATCGTAAAGTATATACATTATTATTATTATTATTATTATTATTAGTAATATTATTATTATATACATTATTATATTATACATTATTATTTTGCGATCTTATTTCATGAAAACAAAAATTTTCCGTAAACTTACACTACACGGAAAAAAAATTTAGTTGAATTAACCAATTGACTGGTCGAATATGAACGACCCAGGAATTATGCTTGAGGTAACCAGAACTTTGTTTAAGTTAACAACATTTCTGATTAACTTGAACAGTTTAAAGTAGTGGTTAACCAGAAATCTTGTTAATTTAAACAGAGTTCTGGTTGCTTCAACCGAAATTTCTGGATCGTTCGTATTCGACCAGTCATTCGGTTGATCCAACACAATATTTTTTTCCGTGTACAAAATACTAAATATAAGCAAAATTAATAGAACATTTCCGAGAAAAATATCTTACACAAGTGATTTTTTACGTAACGAAGTAAAATGTAATGAGGGAAAGATCTGTAAATTCAACAAATATTCACACATGCTTTATAACTAAAAAATTAATGTTTAAACTGAAACTTATTGCTAAATTTTTATTATATTTCAGATGGAATATGTAAAAAGAAAATGTTTTATGCTTCTCTATAAATTATACACAAATTGTGATATAAAAAGAACGTAATTCTGAAGCTAATTACAATTTTTGAGTAACACTCTACAGAAAAACCTTCATCTATCTTGCAAAGTTGCACCTAGTTGCAGCTACAATGTTTATATTTATCACGTGAATTACTTTTGGAATAAGTTAAAAACAGTTAGAACTTAGACAATGTTAGACATTTTTGTTTACACTAACTAGAAGTTGCGGAAACGATTTTTTATTCATTATTTCTTAGGAAGCTTGTAGATAATACAAAAATACGAAACAAGTCTGTATAATCAGAATTTTTTTAAACTTAAAAGATGTGCGAATTATCGGAAAAAGATCATATTTTAATCTGTTGACTTTTGTAAAAGATATCAATATAGAAAATTGTACGGTAAAGGATGTTGGGAAATGATATTGTACGAAGCTCAACTTCTAATATAAATTTTATTTGAAATTTGAAAAGGTTTCCACAAAACTCAATTAGTTTCGCATTTTATGATTCATTTACTGATAATAAGTGCAAAGAAAAGTCAAAATTGCATTAAATTATTTTTAAGCCAATGTCCGCTTTTTTATATAGTTCGACCCACTGTGCGCCGTGGCTCAACGTTCGACGCTTGAATGAATGGCGTAGATTCTTTTTGCCCATTGTTTTGGTATCGTCGCGTAGTTTTTCATGATCAAATCTAACGTCACGAGCCGGTAAACTCGCGAAGTATGTGCGTCAAAATATTCAGTTACTTTATCAGGCGATTAAAATATTTCATAGGCGCTTGAAATATGCAATTAGACTGCTGTCAGTATCGTATTAGTTAATGAGCGTTCTTCCGTTCAAATCATATCTATGCGATTGTCGATGTCGTAAATTAGTGTCTGGAGTACGACGGAACAGGATATTGCATTTGGGAGCCATGACGAGAGATGCAGGATGCAGGACACCGGGAAATGGCAATGTAATAATCACAAATACACCTCTCGATAGGAGAAATCATTTATTATACATGACATTTCCAATTTTAGAGCGGACGTTTGAAGAACTCACTACGTACGTAAGGAAAATTCAAGCCGAAATTTAGACCGACGCTCGATGTATGCCATCGTTGAACAAATAATTATAGCCCTATGATTATTTGACTATTGATATATTCGTAATTAAATATGATTTCAATTATGGACACGCAATCATTATCTTCGCCAACTTCTCCCTTTCCACTACACCCACAAATTATATAAAAATTTCCAACGCCTGTAAAAATCAAATAAATCACAAAGAGATCATGAAGAGAATTTGCATTGTTCAATTTCCCACATAATATATCGACCACATTTATATATTATATAATAAAATATATTACTCTTTTCGAGCATGTGTGCATCACATTTGCTGAAAATTGTACGAAACTTTTCGATTAACCTAACGTGTTTGAAAAAAACTACCTTGTCCTCTCACAGTCCAACGCGCAGTGTGCGTGATCGTAGACCTACGGGCGATAACTCGCGGCAATAATCGCGCGATAATTTTTATCGCGCTTGCACCTTGCGCGGGGCCGCGACAAAATGATGCCGGCCGCGGAACATAATTTTTCTGTCCGTTAAGCATCCCGGTTGAGAAATGATTCGCGTCGGATCCGCGTCTCGCGCGGGCCCCGCGCCGCTCACCAGGTGTGAGCGTGCGTGCATGCGTACGTGCGTGAACGCGCGCGCCCGCGCACGATGGTCGGCGACCGGCCATAATTTATAATTCGCCAGGCCGGTATGAGTTATGGCGAGTAGCTTGTGTACTTACCAATCTACTCCTCGTCATAATGCACCCGCGCTCACACCTCTATCCCTCTCTATGCACACCTCCTATCTACGCACACGCACACACACCGGTAATACGGCACGAGCGCTCATGCGTGGCATTATATCATGCGAACGCGGTGTGTGCCACGTGTGTGAACGGTACGGAGCGCGACACAGAGATGCAACTTGCACCGACGCACACGTGGCTGCCACCGAAGCCTCCAAATCGCCATTCTGAACAGGACACGCGCGGAAATGAAAGCGCACGCTTGGATCTCGCGTCTAGCAACAAGTTGAGCAACGTAGTCGGTAGCGCGTTAACTTCTACTTCAATTATGCTTACTCACGGGGGAAACGAAATTTCCCCGATTTCTGAGGGTGCGGATGGAAGGGGCCCTTCGCATTTAACACAATTAATAAATAATTTTGTTATGCCGATTTCTATGGATTGCGCGATGGAGAACTCGAGAAGCGAATTATTAATGATATGCTGAATACTAGTAAATGGGATTCCAGATGTCTTTCATGCCACTTTCTTGACTCTTTCTATCGGTCGAGCAACTTATCTCTTTGGATGCAATTAATTATACAAAGCTTAATGAGAAACGAATTAATTATACGAAGCTATACGAATGAGGAACGACGGTATCGTAGCTGCTGGTCATCGGTGACAGTCAGAGTGTCCAACGTGTTATTAATTTTAACGAGCAACATTCGAGCGTGTCTCGATCGCGACGGCTCGTTGCCTAATCGAATTTTGATTCCAGCTGTTAGGCCAGGGATTATCCCGCGTTCGCCAGCTTACCGTACGAGAGACACTCGGCAGGGACACTTCGATCGCTATCTACGGACCCGGCATTCCCGAAACCGTGCGACGACGTGGTGGAATAAAGGAATCTCTCGGCGCGGAGAGGATCGCGCGAAACTGACCGCGGGATATTTACTACGCGACGATCCAGAAATCGCCGCGGGAGTATAATGGCACTGTCGACGGCGATCTGGGAGAGAATATCGGTGCGGCTCTTATCCGCGGCGGATCGCGGGTTAAATTTTTACGCTAAACACGTGTTAAAACATTCGACCGTGCTGCACGTGTACGTGACTCGAGACGGCGCGGCAGGGGGAATGAAAAGGAAAGAGATCGAAAGGAGCTCTGAGCATAGACGAAGAACGATCGGGGGGAACCTAGGGGAGGTGTAGACGGGAAAGGAGGGAGGCAGGAAGAGAAAGAGTAACAGCGGCAGGTTGCTGGACGAGGAAAGAGACGATGGAAAAAATGAAAGAGGCAAACGATACCGGCGAATACTGGCCGGTAATATACCACTCTCACGCTAGAGCTATCCGCACAGGCAAGTCGCCGGGGGGAACAAGGTGGGACAGAGTGCAAGGCAGAGACAGAAGCACGAGGAAAGAGGGCAGGAAGGAAAACTGCATAGCGGCACGGTACCAGATAGAAACATGAAAGCTCGACTACCATCGCGTAAGTACGTGGTTCCTGAGAAAAGACCCGGTACCGCCGCGCTATCGGTGGGTCCCGGTCGCGCGATATAAATATCTCGACTGACGGAAAGAGGAAAGGGGAAAAAGAAGGAGAGAGAGAGAGGAAGAATCGGAGAGAAGGAGCCGGTCTCTCGCAGTTTACCGGCACCGAGCAGACCGAGTCGCCGACCGACCGACCGACCGACCGTTCGTCCCAGTCGCGCGCTTACTCGCGCGCTCGACCGAGACTCACAATGCTATCTCAGCGGCGGGATCAAATTGTCGAAGAAGGAACGAGCATATTTTGCGTGACCCCGCGGCAAAAGCCGCCTCAGCTGAGAAAAAGAGAGAGAGAGAGAGAGAGAGAGAGAGAGAGAGAGAGAGAGCGAGCGGCGCGCGAGCTGCCGCTGCGGGTCAATTCTTCGGGAATACCTCGATATATTTGTCGTTGTTCCCGCTGCGCGCTCGCGGTCGGCATATATCCACACGAACGACTCTTCGCGCTCCTTTCGGCCCCCCTCTTCGTCCTCGCCCCGCGAACTCTGATTCCTCGTCCTTAGGCCCGCGAGGACGATCTCTCGCCATGGGATCGCACGTGGTATAAATCTCGCCCGCTCGCCGAGATCTCTCTTTACCTGTCCGATGTCTCCGACCGTTTCGCGGTCGCGTTGCTCGTACTACCGATTTTTCCGTTTTTTTTTCTTTTTTTATCGTGCGGAAACCATAATGGGTACATATATTATATATATATGTATGAAGATGGATATGAATTTTTATAAAGTATAGGAGCGAGAAAGAGAGTCGCACACGTCGGCACTTCGGCAACGCCACCTCTGTGTCTGAAATTTTTCCTTCTCCCTCTCTCTCTCTCTCTCTCTCTCTCTCTCTCTCTCTTCTCTCTTTGACCTACGTTCAATTGTTCTGCTCTAGTCGAACCGATTAGGGCGTCGATCGCCGACGTGTCGAAATATGTAATCAGAGATCGTCTCGCGGAAACGTTAGCAGCGATGGCTGCTATTTGGCTATCCCACCGGCGACCTTACTACTTCGGAACGCACTCCACCTCGGGTAAAACATAATATATACATTGCGATATGTATCAGCCGTAAACCCATACTTAACAACGTGTCGGCCAGCTCGTCGTTCCTGCAGGACGACGTTCGTTCTCGTTCCCTCGCTCTTTTTTCCCTCCCTCTTCTCGCCACTTCTCGCTCCGCGATTTCCTTTATTTCGTTATTTTCTTCTCTCTCCGCGTCTCCTATCGTTGTCATCTCCTCTCCTTTCTACAATCTTCTTCCACCGACTATCTTAAATACTCGGCGCAGCGTGTAAGAGCATTAAAATACAGGCACAACCGCTCGTCTCGCGCGCGCGTTCCGCCATTCGCGTCTTCCTTTCCCCCGTCCTCTAGACGCGCTCGGAATTTCAATTCCGCGCGACTCGAGACCGCTAAACAGCCGTCTATTTGCATGATAATTGTTGCGTAGCCCGTGAGATTCGCTACCAGTGTTGCTCCAGATACCTCGCGTATATAATGAACCACTTTTGCAAGGTCGGCGGACTCGTCGACATTTTTGCGAAATTGTATCGCGCGATTCTACGATTCTATCCGATCGTTTGCACACGCATGCAGAGTAAATAAATTTGCTGCGTTGAGGGTATAAAGTGAAACTTTGCAAATTGGCATTGGCATTGGTATAAATCGTCATGATGTGTGTGTGTGTGTGTGCCTGTGACTCTTAGATAAAGCGACAGACCGTCGAGAGCACGATGTCTCTCGACGCTTGCTCGTGCGTGTCACACGCACAAACTTAATAAGAAGTGTATAATAACGCCTCATCTGTCGGCCGACTCGCGCGAGCATAAATCAGTAATCTCGCATAATAAATTGTAACCGAATACGGAACAATCCACGCCGCACGAGACGAGGAAACGAACGAATGAACGGAAGATAGTGCCAGCCAGCACCTGCGGCGTCACGTCGTCCTCGAGGTGGCCGTGTCGGCAAAGAACGCATTATGCCACGATGCTCGTTAAGTGCATCGCTTATCCTCGGCCCTCGAAAGTTCGCGAAATGCCAATAATTGGCCGAAAAATTCGAGCCTTATCTGCGGAACGCACCTGTCGTCGAGGACGAGGAAGCGTCGTCCTGTGCATGCAAATGATGAGGACTACTGCCTCGCATACCAGAGATTGATATCTGCTATAAATTACCGCGGTAAAACGAGGGTGTAACCTGTTCTCTACGACGGTAACGAGGTTCTTCTATTCGTGGCGCGAAACCTTCGTGCGAGTTTGTAAGTAAAATTCGTTGTATCCGCTCCCCCAACGTGTAATAATGAAGTATATTCCACATGTGTGTTTTACCAACTCGTCATCGTGCTCGTTACACAGCCCGGACCGCGTGTGGACGATACAACTTAAATAGATTTCAAAACTACCTGCGCTCGCGTGCTCTCTCTGATTTCTCGCCGTTCTACAATCGCTCGGACGCGCGCCCGAGGAGTTCCCGACGAGTAACGTCTTATTTTTGCCGCCTCGCGTCGAGACCGTCGTCGTCGTCGTCGTCGATGGATGAAACGGCGACACGGAGCGGACATCAATTTTGATAACGATTTACCGAGAGAGCGAGAGAGCGAGACGGAGAGATACGCATGGCCGGGGAAAGCGAGGCAATTTTCGAAAGACGTCTCGAGCCGAGACGTCGGGTAAGCAATTTTCTTATCGGGGCGTCATTTCCGGTCGTTTATCTCATGGCTTGTAGTTAAGAAGGGACATTGATTAAAGGCCCATTTTAACTCCCGGTAAAATACCTCCGCACTCCGGAGGAATCTCACGCGACTATACCCTCCCCCTCATCTAAACTCTCGTCTCCGGCGCAGGTTTCTCATCTCGCTCCTTTTGATTCAATTTACGAGTAGGTTGGCGTCGATAAAGGTACCCCGATCTCATACTTAGCCCTCCCCATCCACCCCCGGCAGCTTGCCATCTTGCATCGCGGTATCTGTCTCTCCCTTGCCAACCTCTTGAGTACCTGGATTCACCTTCATTTCCTACTGCGAGAACCGGCCGTGTTTCGTCTTCCTCTTCCTTCCACTCTCTCTCTCTCTCTCTCTCTCTCTCTCTCTCTCTCTCTCTCTCTCTCTCTCTCTCTCTCTCTCTCTCTCTCTCTCTCTCTCTCTTCACAGTTTCTACCCTCTATCCTCTCCCTTCCTCCCAACTGCCCTCCCTCGCTCTCGTCCTCTTATCACGCCGAGATCAAATCATTCGATTCCCTTCCGCGAGTCGAATGGCCATAATCGTCTTGCTGTTACCTCGAGAGAAAAAGAGGGTCGTTCCTACTGCTATTTTCCCTTTCCGGACGGCGGATCGGATGGTCATTTTACTTCACACTGATACCATGGGTCAGTAATAGTCTACTTTTGACAATGTACGAGGTAAGGAAAGGCCCGCACGATCTTATCGCCGCGCTAGTGGAGAGAGATAGCGCATAAGACGGGCGGAGCGATAAACGCATGGATTATACCGCTAACATTTCGTTAAATCCCATTTACCACGCGGCTTACGAACGCTCTCGGAGAGGAACGGTTCCCCGGCACGGTTCTGATCCGATGATATTCCGCGACACTTTGGCGAACATGCGTCAATCATATCGCACGGCCCGGCCGACCGGCGTGCTCGGTATCGTTTCGATAAATGCGGAATATCAAATACATGCGCCGTCGATTGATCATTTTCGTTCAACTTTCCGCGAACGGTTTATATAACACGCGCGGCGTATAATTCTACAGCGCAAAGAACAAATTTCAGATACCGTCGCCGGGGAGACAAATCTCCGGAGAAATTTACATTTTAATAATAATGGCCGACTGTGTCATCGGCGAGCGGAGTTGTGCCAGGGCGGAATGAGGAGGCAGTCAGAGAGAGAGAGAGAGAGAGAGAGAGAGAGAGAGAGAGAGAGAGAGAGAGAGAGAGAGAGAGAGAGAGAGAGAGAGAGAGAGAGAGAGAGAGAGAGAGAGAGAGAGAGAGAGAGAGAGAGAGAGAGAGAGAGAGAGCGAGAGCGAGAAAGAGGGTGGAGGGAGGCAGAGGCTGGCGTCGACAAGACGCGACCGAAGTTTGATATTTCGCCGAAAAGTCCTCGCATTGTCTAAAAGTTGATGGCGTCACCCCAAGGAGGAAGATAACATCTGGTGCTGCCTCCATCAACAGCCTACTCTCCCCAACGCCCGCGCAACCACCCCTACTACTCGCTCTCGCGGAGTGAAGGAAACTCGTCTTCAATTATTCTTGTACCCACCCTCCCATTGTCTCCCGCCTCTCCCTCTCCTTCTCTCCTTCTCTCTTCGTATCTTGTTCTTTCTTACACAGCTTACCACGCTACCACCATCCGGTTCATCCGGATCTCCCCTCACACTCCTCCCGCCTCCTCGACCCCTTTTCGAAACCTCCGGAACTCAACCTCTTTCTTCGCCCGTCTGTCACGCAATTCTGACGAACAACGAATTTATGGAATTACGAAAGACGGAGCGGAATTCATTTGCATCCCTGAGGAAGGTATAAACGGAGTCTGTACGCGTATCGCGTACCACACACACACACACACACACACATACACATGTCGTATCGCGCGACTCGACACAACGAGATACCATTTTACACGTACACGTTGTTGCCTTAATCGTCCCTCTCTCTCTCTCTCTCTCTCTCTCTCTCTCTCTCTCTCTCTCTCTCTCTCTCTCTCTCTCTCTCTCTGTCTCTCTTTCTCTCCCTGTCTCGCGAAGTGAAATCTCATTATTTCGCGCGGACAGTGCGCCTTTCGCGCGAGTAATTCACGCCCGCGTCCCCGACAGTTCCTTCGCTCCTCGAGCCAACAGGACCGCCCATGAATCGAGAAAGTACTAATCCTATCAATCAAAATATATTAAAGCACGGCCCGCGTCTTCATGGCCCCGGCGCCGCTTACCCTTCTTTTCTTCGACTTCACCCTTTTAATAAACTCTTGCCGGGAGCGAAAGGAGAGCGATTTAAAGAGTTTTCGCGGGAAAGGAGCAGGTTGCGCGACGAGGGTTGGCGGAGCCGAGAGATCCCGAGTCCGAACAGCTGGCCCTTTGAGGGAGTCGTAACTATTTAATTCTAAAAGACATCGCGCTGTCTCTCTCCTGCTCGGCAGCAGCACCACCACTGTCGGTGTCGTCGGCATTCTCGGCCTTCTCTTTGCATCACAAAAGAACCGCAGGAAATTCCAATTCCCGTCGAACGTCACCTCGGGATCGTCGCCGAGCTCTCCGCCGGTCTGGCTCTTTGTTCGACGTTATTATTTTCGTATTAGCGAGAATCTGGCACAATAAACGTCGCGACGATAAACGATACCGGGGCTACTTACGTTTATCGCGAAGGGGAAGGGAGAGAAGGACGTAACATCGGATATAAAAATCCTATCTTCAATTTAAAATAATAAACTGCGGATAAATAAGTAATCGCGAGCTTCATATTTTACAATTACGCGCATCGGTAGTATCTTCTGGTTACGCGGATACGCGCGCGCGCGCGCGCACACACACAGGTGCACACGCTCATGCGAACGGTAAGGTCGATAAATCTATAATAGCATCTGTAATCTGCTGGCAAAAGCGCCAATGGTGGCGTTCACACGTGTAACGATCAGTAGGAATCATAAAATACAAACACATTTTTCATAATTACACATTGAACGAATCCGAAACGGATGCTGTACGTTTTCGTGCCACGGTGCGGACATGCGAGAGCGTTATTACGCCGTTAAATATCATTTGCTAATTAGCTTCATCGCTCGACGTGTAACCATAAATTATTCTGTCTATTTCGATGTATGGAAGAGCACTGGCTGCGTGTTCGGCGAGAATTAACCATAACATCGCGTCGACCGTTCGGAATTGTGATTATCCCCCGCGCATTTTAAAATAATTAATATTTATTTCGGTTCAACGTGTGGGCGCGCGCGCGGCGGAGTATAGGAAATTTTAATTCCCCGAAGCATATAAATTATTATGTTCCAAATGGAAGCGTTCTACCCCGCGCAATATTTCTCTTTGTCTCGCGATATTCTCCGCGATGCGCGCGACCGACTTTTTACCTCGCGTATGGCAACATTTTGTACACAGGAGCGTAAAATATTTAGCTTGTCCTATTTTATTGCATTACAACCGACTTCGCGAAAGAGAATGTTTGTTGTGCGAGGCGGCAGATAACTCGAAAGAAGAGGAAAAAGAAAGGCAGAAATTTTTCAAATGTAACGTTCCAGGGCTGAAGAGACGTCTCCTCCCGGTCTCTTTGTCGGGACAAAATAGCTTCGCGTGTTCCCACTTGACACTCACATATTCAAGTACTATCCCATTTCGACTTTGCATCCTAATATTCCGAAAAACTCCGGGAATATTTATCGTTTGCAATATATACGGAAACGTTACCGATAACTCAGTGTACGTGCATGTACGTGTGTATGTGTGTATATGCGTACACGTGCACACACGTGTGTTCGTCGCGAAGAACTATACGAGCGCTATACCGCTGTCGCGACGTTGATCGATACGACGGTAGGTAATAACGTATGTATTGTTGTCGCTTTTGCGTATCCATCGTAACGATTTAAGCGGAGAAGAAAAAAACGGAAAAGAAAAAACAAGCCTATTCTTCGTCGAAAGTGCAAGAGGCGCCGAAATTTCACAAAAGACGAAGCGTGAGATCATACGGTGCGGGTGAAACGACATTTCGAAGTACTTCTAGTGAAACATCTTCCGTCCACCTCGCCAACCTCCGTCTCCCTATTTCTCCCTCTTTGTCTCTTTCTCTCTCTCTCTCTCTCTCTCTCTCTCTCTCTCTCTCTCTCTCTCTCTCTCTCTCTCTCTCTCTGTCTCTCTTCCTGTCTCTATCCGGCTTTGAGGATTCCTCCGAAAACTGGTAAGGTGCAAGGTACAATGCTTAGTGGGTACAGTGTGTCCGACGTTCCTCCGGGGAGCGATCAATGATAGGCCGGGGGTACGAGTCACGTGACCTCGCCGCGGGGAGTTCGCGCAATGCATCACCAACCAACCACCCAGACCACCCTCTTCCACCTCCTTCTGCCGGCTCTCCACCCGACCCTGTATCCTCCGACTGCCTCCGTCATCCTCCTGCCGCCCCTCGACACCCCGCAACACCACCCTAGCCAGCCGTCTCGTATCCTGGTACCCCACTCTTCACTTTTCATCCACCCTTCGTGCACTCCTCTTCCCCTGCCCTCCCCGCCAACCGACCAACCACCCACTCACCCCCAATGCTCCCGCCGCCACCCTCGCGGCATCGCCACAGAGCTCGTTCGCCTGCTGCCTGCCGCCGCTGCCGCCACCACCACCGCCGCTGCCACCACCACCACCGTCGCCACCACCACGTTCTCTCTCTCTCTCTCTCTCTCTCTCTCTCTCTCTCTCTCTCTCTCTCTCTCTCTCTCTCTCTCTCACACTCCCTCTCTCCCTCTCTTTCTCTCTCTCTCTGTACTCTCCACCGCGCAGACACGCCGGGAGTACTAAACGGGATTGTTGCTACGTTGCTCTTGGCGACCAGCAAGTGTCGCCGTCGTCGTCTTCGTCTTCGTCTTCATCTTCGTCGAAGACGAAAGCAGCGCAACGCCACTGCACGTTCGTTCGTTCGTTCGTTCGTTCGCTCGCTCGCTCGCTCTCGCATTGCCTCCTCGTCTCTCATTGCTCGCCCACCCCCATCCACCCCTTACCCTCCATCCTTCGTTTTCGGGTCAAACGACATCGCGGCAAATGGAAACGCGATGCTATTGACAGAACGATCTCTTTGGCTGGTACTTTTCTTTTTTACGCTCGATGATGCTCGATGATGAGACTCGAATCGGTGTAATGGGGAGTGAATTGATAGCTGGGATCGCGACGCTCTCTCGTTTTCTCACAATTGACGAACCTTAACGTCGATGTGTTTTTCACTCGCGCGAGGTTTCTTTCCGTCTGAGGAAGATAACGTCGATGTTATTTCGAACAACGGCAGATTGTGACTGTGTTTATTTAACGTGATCGCGCGGAGTTTTCGCTCGTGATTTCGGCGATTTCGGAACTGCGGAGAGTGATGAAGCGGTAGTAGAGCGCGCGCGCACGTTCGCTGCGTTACGAGTTTTCTTGGTCGGTTGCCGCATAGCTTTTTGCTTTCAAGGAAATTAAATTTCTACCTTGATAAATTATCTGGCTCTCCACGGCGCTTTTCTATCGCTTCTCCCGTTGCTCGATGTTTCGCATCGCGTCGCGTCTCGCTTTCATGCATTTTCAGATACCAATTACGTTATGGCTTCGTGTTATTTCATCACTCCACATTTCCACCGCCCCGGGGTTTACGCTCCCTCCCCTATTTTCATTACTTCATTATATTTCACAGTGATAGTAACATTTATTGAAATAAAACCAATTTGTGCGTCGGACCGTTGTTATTTTTACGCGTAATCACACGGGCGCGGGTGAGTGTGTATTTTCGCAATAATTCGCCTCGCCGGTAATTCATTACGAATACCAGCAGTCTGACGTGACGTCGTCGTTTTTACAGAATTGGCTCGCCCAAATTCAATTGGCGTCATCTCGCTTCGCTCTTCGCCTCCCGATACCAATATCAAAGGTTTCGAAATGGCTTCGCCATTGACCTACTTACAACAGCAAAACCGATACAAGCCGAGTCGAGCGGTAAACGCGTAATCCGATGATCTGACTGCGAGAATATAACCATCTCCGAACACAGAGAGCATCCGCGCCGATATCGCGTATACCGCCGTAACATAGCGTCTAAATACCGATATCACGATGCTGGCTCGCGATTATTCTCCGTTAACATACCGATTAAACGCCGTGTCGCGCGCGCGCGCGCGCGCGCGACGACGCCATTACAATTTCAAATTTGATACAACGCGCGGTTATACGACGGAGAAGACAGCTGGCCCACACGGTCGTGCAAAAAATATATACAGCAACTCCGCGGCTCTTGGGAAATCATGGCATCCATTACTCACGACACAGAATGTCTCGCAAGACAAAAAGAAACATTTCGGGCATCTGTCAACGGCCATACAGTGTGTCTCATGCTCTCGCCGCGTGCGTGATCTTTAATTTCGAGATTCCTCTCTTCGAGCAGTGAAAACTAGTGAAGTTTCCGCTCGCTTCCGTCGAAGCGAGCTTCCCTCCTCCTCCTCCTCCTTCTCCTCCGCCGCCTATCCTCCCACGTTATTCTCCTTCGTCAGATTCGAGGAATCGTCGGATAAAGGAGGAAGACGGAATTTTAATAATCCCACCGCGAGCGACAACCGCGTGTTCCAGCGTCGAGCGCAGCGGAATTGACTTCACTTCACACAATGACGCAACGTGCGGTCGTCTTATGCGAGATCGCGTGCGCGGTTGACAACGTCAGTGTAAACAACTCTTAGTGGCCATAACAGCGCGGCAGAATGCCGGCCCTTCGACCGGTAACCTGCATTCTACGGGGTGTTCTCGTTACGACCCTGTTGGCCGCACGATAACTTTGAGGTTACTGCCACCGCTTACATTTCAGCGCGTGAACGACACCGCTCTCTCGCTCTCGGCTCTCCAAGTGGCTACACACCGCCGTCAACTGATTGCGAATGAAACACGCCCGTATCAGCGCGCGCGAGCGCGCGGAATAAAAAAGAAAATGTAGCGCAAATTTACCTGCGCGTCCAGCGCGCGGTGGCCCCACGCGCGCGATAAGGCTGAAATTATTTCTACAAAGTGCTTTCTGTTAATTACCCGCGTATATAGCCCCGGCTAATCTAGATTCTGGCACCTGCGCGAAAATTGTGATAACGCCCGGTGTGAAATAACGTTAATGCGAAGCGCTATCACTACGGCGTATGGCGTAGTGTCGTTGCATTGCTGTGACGCGATTAGTATCGAGGAATAAATAAATCGTGATTAGGGAGAGGAAAAGAAAGGAAAACGGAACTCTCTGAGTACAAAATCGCGCGCCCTGATGAATACCCTTTCGTCACGAACGCACCTATTACAAGAACGACTTTCGCGTGAACACCAGATCGATCGGGAAAGATTCCCGATAAACGATGTCGCATGCGTGTGATGACGCTCATAATGTTTTTCCGTCGGAATGTTCGCGAATAATACTCGATTATGAATAATTCGCTGCCGGCGAATGCACCAAGTTAACTCCGAATAGATCGAGCCAAACTTATCGACCGGCCTAATAATACAGATTCCCGTCGGTTCCATTGAAATGGAATACTGCGATTTCTCCGGTGTGACCAAGCAAAACCTAACAACGCGACTGACGCGCGATTTCTGTATTTACCCGAACTCCCCGTTGTTTGCTCGGCCCCGGGGGCGCTTTCTCACGACGCTTCTCGGACGAAAACGATACGGATATGACGGATGAAGTCTCTAATATCCAGTAAAGTCAGCGTGCAAACTAACGCGCGCGCAGAGTTAACGGTACGAACACGCGGACGGATTATGGGACGGTCGGTCGCGCGAATCTGCGCGCGGTGGCAGCACCCCCGCGAGCAAGCGTGAGAGAGAGAGAGAGAGAGAGAGAGAGAGAACGAAATCAAGGGGGGAAAGAGAGAGAGAGAGAGAGAGAGAGAGAGAGAGAGAGAGAGAGAGAGAGACAGCGAGCTTTGGGCGCGTGCGAGCCGGATTTATGACCCCCATTATGACGTTGACGTATCGCCTTCGTGAGGGCCCTAAACCGAACCCAAGGCGAATCTAAGCCCCGTGTACCTAAGCCAACAGCTAGCCACAGGTCACCGCGACCGGCACACGAGAATACTTCAGACTAATCCTGCGGCTCGCCGTATCCGATGGCTCCGACGAGAGCTTTCCCCGTTCTCGTAACGCGCGACTCCTAAAATGTTTCACGCGTATCTTTCGTTTCGTCCCTTGTTTTTCTCTTTTCTTTTTACCCCTTTTTTATTCTTTGGATATTTTTTTATAATTTTCCGGAAGAGGAAAGTATCGATCGCGCTACGTACGAAGTATGAACAAAATTTATTTATCGTTGTTCACCGTCCTTCATCACACCGGAGGCTGTATATTTCGAGCGCGTTCGAGACGCAGTGTCACATGATGAGATAAATAATATCTCCCCCCTCTTATTATCGCTCGATGATATCGTATTAGGCGCGGAAGAGGAGTCGTTTTAAACGAAAGAGCAGACGCATTCGAAAGTCAAGAACACCGAAATTAACGGGCTCCGTCGCTGTCGCCGCCGCCGACGGCGTTTTCACCCTCCGAGCTGTCGTCGCGTAATACGAGCGACGTGATCTGGCGCGCCACGAAAATTATTGGCATCTTCCGTTTCATAATGGTTGTCTAGCGCCGCAATAAAGCAATGAGGGTGGAGACGGGGAGAGGAAGGGACGCGGGCACGCAGTGGAGATTTAAAGGGCGTGCGAAGTCGCTTTTACGCGTCGGATGCGAAACCCTGATTCAATTTATATCCTCTGGTCGCGCGTTTCCTGTCTGCGGCGCACACATCTCTCAGGATTGCACCACTTCGTCCACTTCCGGCTAGATTCGCCCTCACCCTCGCCCTCCTCCCTCCCGGCCCTTCCTAACCCTGGCTTTTCTTCTGCCGTGAATGAAATACGACGATGATTCCATCGGCAGTGAGAGCTGCGTCGCCGGCGATTTTCGACGAGAGAGAACGGGAGCGAGAGAGATGGGGGCAACGACACAAATAAATCGCGTTGCAAAATGGACCAGGCGATATGTATTACGGCGGTGCCCGACGTCACGCATCGGCGAGTGTCAAAACACCGTGGAGGAACCGCTCCACGGTGCATTAAAGGGAAGCGAATTAATGGGCAAACGAAATCACGGATCGATGGTAGCTCGAACAGCTATTCCCGAAGGAATCACCGTAACACGCCGCTGAAATAAATTCGTATGTGTCACCGAGGTGTATCATCGAGGTAAGAAAATAAAATAAGCGATTGACAGACCCACACAAAAAATATTCATATATATATAACTTCAATTCAACATTACGTCTCTTCGTTCTCATGGTCAACCGTGACTTATCGAACCTCGCGAATCGCGAATAAATTACGGTGCACCGCAGGCAGGTGGGTGGGTGCAACTGACGACCGATAGAGGAGAAACGCGGTGAGGGCGCGACGTCTTCCAAATAAGCCCCTAACCGTGACTTCATCGACATCGCGAGTCGATTCTTTTCCGTGCAAGATTGAGTTCTCGAATACGCGGTCAAAGGAACGCACGGAGTTTTAACTCGCTGTATGTGTATATGTGTGTATATTTTTATGGAGAGAGCGAGAGGGAAAGAGTCGAGAGACAAACGGCAGCGGTTATCTGGCGAGGTCGAAAAAGGAGAAGTGGATAAAAAGAAATAGGTAAATTCTGATACGGCGGACATGAAGGAGCGGCGCGGCGGAGAGAGACGAAGACGGTAAAGGTGGAGAAGGAGAAGGCCGTAAGAGCTCAGAGCCGGAGTAAGAAAGATGGGACGAAAACATCGATTGCAGGGGCTTGTAACACCGCGGTACGAACAGAGGGATCAAGCCGAGCGATAAACCAAGCGGCCTGGAAAATGCCGGATCAACGGTACGATGTTTCAGCAAAAACTGTCTGGAATCGGAACAGCCCCGGCTCAAAGAGAGAAGACGGACGAACGTATATATGAATGAACGAACGAACGAACAACGAACGAACGGACGGACGAACGAACGAAGCAACAAACCAACCAACCAACCAACCAACCAACCAACCAACGAACAAACGAGGGAGGGACGCTAGCTAGCTGGGTAGAGCTGGGTAGAGCTAGTATCTAACTCGCTCGCTCTTCAGGGTGGAATCGAGAGCGAGCGGTGAGAACCGTGCGGAGCTCTCTCGTGGTTTCTGCCTACCGTTCTCCCTCTGCTGTTCCTTCGGAGCGAACGCTTACCGTATTATTACGTATATAACGTGTACATATATACCGTGTATGAATTTTGCGTTATGCGCCGCGTTATAACCGTCGCCCTACAATCGCCCACCTCGAGTCCCGACGGATTTACGAGGAAAGTAATACGAATTAAACTAACGTCCTCCGCCGCCCGCCTGTACACACGTTGCGCCATAAAAAAGAACCCCTGATGGGATCGCGAACGAGGGTGATTTCCCGTAATAAAATATAATGAAGTTTCACGGACGCAGGATTGACGCCGGTGAGCGCGTCGTTACCGAGATAAACTTAACATTAATTATATTCCGCGACGCGACACGCTGTATTTAATATTGATTAAGCTGCGCATTGTTGTTCATTTTAAAGACCATGCCACTGTGCCCAAAGTTACCGTTTGCATGAGAAGTAATTGTTCGAGTGGCATCGTATCGCAAAATTCCGAAAGATAAATCCACACACATCCAAAGATACACTTGTAATAAATAATTATTTCGTGAGATATATATACACAGCAGCGAAAGCGGCCATCTAGACGAGGAAGCATGAAATTTACCTACACACGAAGTCGACGTAGTAGCTCTGTAGGTAACTCGACGACTGACTTCATCGTGGCGGAAAACCTGAATACAACTGTGCTCGGTAAAGCGTGCTCAGGGAACGTAATATCGGACGAGGATAAGGTTTAACTCGCGACTTACCATGGTGCAATAATATGAAAATCAAACTAGAAGATAGGTCTCTCTTATGCCCATTTCTACAAACTTTGGTTAACTTAACCGGTTGGTTATTCCAACGGAATTGACCAGTCACATTTGTCATTAACTAGAATTATTAAATGCGATTGGTCCATTCCGATGGAATAATCAGTCGGTTAAATTAACCACGGTTGGTAGAAACGGACATGAGACTAGGAGACCAGGGCTAAGGCCTGGTCTACAATACGTGTCGTAAGTTGTAAGTCATAAGAATTGGCGAATCACAGTCGATTATTACAAAAATAATCAGCTGTAATTGGTCAGTTCTTATGGCTTACAGCTTACAACACATATTGTAGACCAGGCCTAACTCTCACCTGGCTGACCAGCGAGTACAAGATCACGCACGTAAAACAAATTCGCACCGAGTTACCCTCTTATGATATTCTTCCGTGACATAGACGACTGCGTCAGTCGGATCGACCTAGCCTAACCTGATTCATGTTATTAGGAGAGAACAATGCTTGGGATTTCTAAGTAACAGTATGACAAGCCAAGGTTGTTCACACACAGATCGGCGTGACGATGCGAGCCGGCATCAGCACTCGTCGTGGAAAAGACCGAACGAGTCCTACGAGCTTTGTTCGATTACCGCAGGCGTCACGCGCTAACCAATCAACCATCCGTTATATATCCGTTACTTCCGGAAAGACGAAAGGTTGATTGGCTGCTCGGCCATCTCGTGCCGTGCGACACGTGTGTCGCGTCCTCTATACAAGAGCCATTACTCGCGCGAGACCTGCGACTTCCGGTTCGACGGGCTCGTCGATGTTTGTTATGCAGTGCGTCGCATGAGACCGAACATGAAAACGGTGGAGGGAAAAGTGGTGGTGCTGGGGTCGCAAGGTAAGTGCTGATCGTGGAACGCAACGATGACAGGGTCACAGTTCTCGCGCCGATTATCGTTATGTAACGCGATAAAAGGATTTCGTCGAGGTTTCGAAGACGCAAAACACGAACGGGAGATATCTCGTGCATCTAATTACGTGATTCAGAGACCAGTCATCGCACTTCCATTCCCGATGTGTCTTTCACAATGCGGTTAGAGAGGTTAGTTGTAATTCAGAATTCTCGCGGAGGGAGTCGTCGTTCCCGTAGGGACGTTTTAATAAAGCCCGGGAATTTGAAGAACGTTAGAGTGGGTAACCTGTCAAAATTTGACAACAAGCGACAGGCTCCTCAATTTGGTCATATCGAACCTCGACCGAATCAATGGAAGAGTAGAACGCAACAGTAACGAGACCTATATATCGTTGGAATGCTCATTCGCTCTTTGTTTACTACACGACTATTACTATTCCGCCGCCACCACCACTACTACGATTACCACCACTACCACTACTTAGAGATCGGCTAGGCATTACCCGCGAGAGGGTTCATGTGTGAAACTGCATTCCAATGCTGATTTACGACTACTCAGAGTCAGATGTTGCAACATCTAGAATAGTTATGCTATACTGCGTTGTGTTGACAACGTTCACTTGGACTCGAACGAAGAATAGAATGTTGCCATTTTTTCGCGGTCGCGAATTCGTGAAATTAATTGATCCACGGAAAGCGACATTTCGTTTATATGAAACAAGAGCACTCGTCGGTAGAAGTGTATCTACGATTACAATAGCATGCATCGCGCTCGAGGTCAAAATCCGCGCAACACATTTTTTATAAATCTCTTTCCCTCTTGACTCAACGCACTGATAACAGAGCACGCCTTCCAGGGGAATCCAATCGCGAATAGTATGACACACATTTTCATTGACATTACTTTATCATTGATTTACTGAGTAATGGTCGTATTATATCTAATTATAATTGATATTGACAAAAAATTGTATTTTTTAAAACGGTTAGCCTAAATGTCGACCTAAAAAAAAAAAAAAAAGAGAAAAAGAAAAAAAACGATGAAATGAATACTTATCATCTTACGAGGTCAAGTGTATACGACCGTATAACTGATAAAATGGCTATCGAGATAAATCGGCTGTCAAACGAAGAAATCTCCCTGCAGATAATGTCGCTATCGATCGCACGGTACATGAGTCATCAAATCATGAATCACAATATTATTTTCAGGTGTAGGCAAGACGAGCCTGATTGGACGTTATATGGGAAAAGTGTTCAATCGTCATGAGAATCCCACGATAGGAGCGTGCTTCCTCAACTGCAATCTGAATCTCGAGGGCGCCCGGGTGAAGCTACAAGTATAAAAACATACGATAAAAACATTGTTTCCGTATATTTACATGAAGATTGCGGATGTCTGACGCAACGGCTCGGCGCTTGGTATTTTACGGATTAATTATCCGCTTGCGATTCGGGGATCCGTTATTAACCGTTATCTTCTCGCGATTAAACTCGCGACTCCGCGAAATTTGCTACTCTTCTCGCTTCGGCTGTCTTCGTTGCACGCATCGTTATCGCGATTTCACGCTCTCTCGGTGACGCAACAAGATACTTTGTATCCGATTCGTTAACAGCGATTTACTTCAGATTACGTTCCCGTGTTTAATGGCTCATTTGTGTACTAGACTAGACCGCATAAGAGAATGCGATATTAAAAGTATCGCTCTTTCATGCAGGTATGGGACACCGCCGGCCAGGAAAGATTCCGCTCCATGGCGCCGATGTATTACAGAAACGCGAACGCGGCGATGCTGGTGTTCGACCTCACAGAGTACAGCACGTTCTCGGCGATCAAAAGCTGGGTGACGGAGTTACAGAGGAACGTGGAGGAAACGATGGTGCTAGTGGTGATCGGCAATAAATCCGACCTGGTGCAACAACGACAGGTGAACGACGAGGAGGGTCGCGAGTACGCGACGAAGATCGGCGCGACCTATCACGAGACCTCGGTGCTGCACAATGAGGGTATCGAGACGGTGTTTCTGGCGATCGGTGTCGGTCTCCTGAGATTACAGTCGGGCAATCAAGACATGGAGACCTCTTTGAAGATCGGCGACTCGAGCAGCTCTTGCATGCGCAGCAACGGCATGCCGGCCACGCCCTCAATCGAGGAGAGCCCGCCGAACATGAGTATCGCACATGCCATACACGAGAGGCCGTTTACCTGCTGTTAGTTTCCGATTAACGAAAAAGATTCGCGAGATTCACAGGGGTAAGGGGAGAGCGAGTGAGATGTCGCATCTCTCACCTGAAAAGTTCGCGCCGATGCGTATGCGAACGTGGTGCGCTGACCGCCAAAGAAAAAGTTCGAGCACGATCTCGCAGATTTTCTTCTCCCTCTTTCTAGAACGCGTATCGTCGGTGAACAAACGTCGTTACGACGCAGAGTGTGTGTAGGGCGTACAAAATGCGAGGCGAACGAATGACGAAAAACACGAGGTCTTCCAAGGTCAACTGCAGTTCCAGCCGGACTGTGGTTGGACACTTCATAAGATAAATCTCTACGATACTCTCGCGTCGATTTACCGCTGGCGTTGAGTCGACGATATCAAAATTTTATAGCGTACGACACGACAATGTTTGTACGGTGAAACAGTTAGAGAGCTGGTTTTTCTTTTTTCGTCTTTCGTAACGCGTAGCGTATGAGAATCTATTGGCGGCGCAGAGTAATTCTTAACTTTCACTGAATGTTACGTTTCCGTTTCTGTGCGCGTGCGATTTAACATACGGGATCACTTAATGCGTTATGTTGAGTGTTGTTGAGTGTCAAAGTGCAATTGTAGATTCATGACGAGCTTCAAGTCACACAAAAATGACGGCCTTGTGCAACATTATAAGCTCAACTATCAATATCATACGTATAGTTTTCGAAAGTTGTATCAAATTTACTAGTTGAGGTAAATTTCCAAGTGCGCTAATTAGATTTGATAAGACTCGATCGCCGAAATACGTGATTCGAATGTGCACGCAAATCGTCGGCAAGACGAGGAAACTAGAAAAAGACATTGTATTTATAAATTACAGCTAATTGTTATAATTGATATTGTGATTATTATGTTGCTACGTATATTTATTGCGAAACAGTATTCTTCACAACGATACGCAAATTATTTATGAATAGAACACAGAATAGACGTTAATGTTCTGTTTCTTTTTTCACAAAGACTGCTCGCAATTAAGTTCAAACACTTTCTTTTTCTACGCGAGGTGTTTCCTTTTTCCTTTTTTTACTTTTAGGAATATATATTCGCCTCCTTGTCGTTTTTATTCTCTTAACGCGTTGTTATTGTGATACGCACGCTTCACGCGCTTCGTCGATCACGAATATACTAGACAGAATTTTATATATACGTAATCAACGAAAAAATAAATATATTTGTAACAAAAGGAACTGTAACGGCGCTTCTGATTTCGTATCGAAAAATTATCGTCTACTCTTTCCTATCCTCATCCGTTGTTCATTATTCATCCGGAAATCGATTCAAATATCCCTACATCGTACTTAGTTGTTAAAAATAGAATTAGGCAATCGACTATTTGTGTTGTTCGAGGTCCAAAAAGGCTGCGCCTCCTCGGGAAATCTATCTGCTCGCCGCGCCACGACAGAGAACGATAATCACACAATGAGTCATTCTCACTCCAGGCCGGGACCTCGCGGAGCGTGACGTCCCAGCTTTGTCTACGTGTAACTCATCTCATTTTCATTATGTAAGCACGCGCTTACTATGTATCTAGGCCTATTAGGGCTCCGTGGCGTCTTCGGAGCCGACGTGTACCGGAGAGCCTAACGCTCGACTCAGGGTCGCTTGTGAGCGCGCGGGAGTCAAAGAACCCGAAACCGGGCTTTTCACCGCTATAATTCGAATCACGCGGCTCAAGGAAGGGGGAATTCGCGGAATAAGTGATCTGATAAGGGGAGAGCGGAGGAGGCAGCCTGAGATCTAAGAAATGTGAAAAATTTGACGAGAGAAGCCAGCTCGAGAGTGAAGAAGAGCAGGCTGAGAAATGATTTCGCCCACGAGAATTCAGACACCTACCGTGTTTCACGCTGCTGCGAATAACTTGTATGTAGCGGCCACCGAACAGTAAATCCGTTCGATCACGGTTACACTGACGCATTGTCCGTTAGCAGCGTTATAAGCTAAATCCGAATCTGACGTCAGAACCGGAGGAGATTCGCGAATACTATTAAAATACGATTATATTATCATGCCGAGCGAGCGGCTTGCAATTAATCAGTCGTATCCCAGCGAGAAATAACTCGTCGATCGATATCGAAAGGACGGCGAATCGATGTCGAAAAGTTCAAATCGACGAGTCATTTCTCACTAGGATTCTGAAATACGCAGCCAAAGTGTGACCTTGGGACACTCGTGATCGCACGAAGATGTAATTACGCGCAGCTCCCGCGTGAGTAAAAGTGCAGCTCGGCGATTAGCCGAAAGCAAAGCGCAGTACCGGCGTTTTCTAATTGCCGCAAGATCGATTAGCATGCCGCGAGAGAGCGCGATGGAGGCGCGTTTAAGGACAATAGGTCATAAAGCGGTATCCGAGATTGGCCAACTGCAAAGCTGACGTCGCCGACGACGGCGGCGGGTTTAACCACTCAATCGCTTTTACGCAAACGAAACGACCACTTTGCACGCCCTTTTCGCCCGCGACACGCCCGCCACGTAAGAAAATTGTCTTCCCAACACGCGTTAGACCATTCGAGAGGACTTCGAGGAAGCAACCTCTCGTCTGGCCGAACCGTTGCGACAGACAGGTGCAGCATTTTCACTTTCTTCTCGACTTGACGATAACGTAGCGTGTATAAGAATTGCGCTTGTGATATAATTGGACTTTTCCGGCAAATACGACAAGGAATGCGCTCACTCTCCCGAAGAAGACAAAATTCATCGTCGCGATGGAGTCGTGAGAGAATAGAAATGACGTGAGAAAGTGATTTTAAAATATATAAAATCTCTGAAGTAAAATAAAAAATTCCGTGTACCATTCTTATCCTTGACGTTTTGAACGTTTGACACTTTTTTGATTTTCAACCTTTGCTTGGTCACCTACCGAAGCGACAAGTATTCGTGTAAAACAATCACCGAGAAAGCGTTCGACGCGACGCGACTATGAATCTTATGATCGATAAATACGCGCATGAATCCCAATCGGAGAAGTGAAGCACCGTAACGAGAATCCGACTGAATTCTTACGAGATCGCAAGCTATTTACGCGGGCGAACGCCAGAGTGCACACGCAGCTTGATTTCGCAACTCGCGAGCGTGCGCCGGTGCGTTAATTAAATACAGGCGCGAAACCGCAAGAGAACGCAGAGATAGGAGAGAGGAGGGAAGAGGAGAGGAGAGGAGAGAAGAGAGAGAGAGAGAGAGAGAGAGATTCGCGTGCGCGAGCGCGAGCGCTTATCCTGCGAGGCGAGCACGAGCTCCTTTGAGCGTGCAAGCGTCACCGCCGACCGAGTAAGAGAAGAAACGGACGAGGCAGAAGAGGAAGAAAAGCAGCGGCGGCCGTCCGCGGGAGGAAGCAGAGAAGAGACCGGCATAACGCCGGCCTCTCTGCTGTATAAGACAATGATACAGTTACACGATACTCTCAGTAGTGAACCAATCGTAAGAGGCACGACGCTTGCCTCTTCTTCTTCTTCTTCTTCTTCTTCCCCGTATCTCGCCGCGAATACGAGAGTATAATGAACCGCGGCAGGAACGACGCCAATTAGGCGCGGCCCGTTAATTAAAGGAGCGAACGCCCGCTGGATATCGCCGGAAGGAGCCGCTCGAAGACAAATCGCCGCCGATCGACGCGAGATGTTCACTCCGCCGCGGCGTATCGATCGAGTCGGTGATCGGGTCCGTGATTTACGACAGTGAAAACTGCAGATCTTGTTCTCTTCTACAGTGATGACCAAGCTACCCTGATAATTGTCCAGCCGAGAACGAGGGGTTGTTTTGACGACGGTGATTCGACAAGCTTTTTCTTGTCTTTCACGGTTCTTAACGCCGGCGGGAAATCATTGACAATTACCCGCGCAATCACGGGGCGGTCGCTAAACGTGCGCGCGAACGTATCTTTTCCACTGAACGGGTACTTTTTCAGGGACGTCTCGTGTGAATGAATCGTGATTCATAGATGATGTATAGAATGGGATGCCAGATAACAGCGTAGAAAGTAATAACTAAAGCGTTCGCATGCGTCAACGTCGGGGTCGGTGGCGGGTGAGTCAAAAGTAATTGGGACATAAATACACGTCGTATCGCGCTTATTATCGCGAGTAAATTGTCAGATTGTCTGACGATTGGCGCGAAGAGTGCGGTGAGAGTGTGACTTTTGTCGAAGCTATGAGAAAATAGAAAACACCGTACGTCATGTGAAGTGACGTGCGAAGTGTTTTCATAACACGAAGAATCTATCAACGGCGATGGAGCGCCAACGAGTGTTTCTCGTATTCGTTATTTATTTTCTGAGATCCTGTCGAGTATCGCACTCGATCGGCCTGACGTTTGACAATCAGCTGGTGATCGTCGCGAATGGTAAGTAACGATCGCCGAAAATGCCGAACGCTTAACTGATAATCGAACGATAACAACGCGTAATGATTGCACGCAGATTGCTACACGAGAGTGGCCATCGGGTCGAAATTGCCCGACACGGACGTCTTCTCCAGCGTCGCGGTAGCTAGCATTTCGGAATGCGAGGACGAATGTTCCAAGAGGAGGAATTCCTGCAACGCGTTCGCTTTCGGGTACGCGACATTGCAAAGAGAAGCAAACAGAATTCTCACTGTATGCGCGCGAAATTAGAAAAATACCAATAAAAAATTAGATTAAAATAAAAGGGACAAAAGATATAAAGATAGGAAGAAATAACAAAAAAAAAAATATGATAAATTATAGCGACTATACAGTCACATACATATTTTCCGAAGTGTATGATATCTTCATTTCATCGGCAGCTAATTTACCGCCAAATATCCTCATTATATATTGGCATATGTAGGATCGGCATCAAAGGTAACGGGACTTGCGCGTTGAGCATGAAAATGCCAAAATTCGAGGAACTGGAGTTCCACGCCGATTACGATGTCTACTTGAGAAGTCAACGCTCGCCGAACTGTGAAACAGATCGACTCTACAAAATGGGAAACGGTGCCTTCGGACAGGAAAGAAGAAACGAGACGAGACCGGCCACGCGATTCGGCAGCGGCTTCTTAGGTCCGACAATGTCAAGTATCCTGTCATCTCCCAGGTACGATTATCCGATTATTAATTTCAGATAGAGATTCCGCAATTACTATCTCCATTGTTTGCCTATCTCGATCGCGAGATGGATATTTCTGATGGAAGTTTGTGCAACGTACGCATCTTCATCAATGCATCGTCCCGTATAGCACGTTGTTAGAGTATAAAAATGTTTTTGTTAAATAAATAATTCGAACGAGCGTAAGTATCGCGACTTATCTTTAAATTTTCTTGACCACTTTACGTTTTATAAAAAATAATCTAATAAATGCAACAATTGCTGCAACATGTGAGCTTCACAGAAGTCAAACCGCTCAACTACGCTTTCGTAAATTTCTGAATCTTAGAGCACATATAATTGATGTGCTAAAGTTCCCAACATTAAGAAATTTGCAAAGTCGGTTGAATTGTCGGTTCGATTTTCAAAAAGCTTGTCTATGATCTCGAATAACACGCAATTTCACGTCCGAAGGGTTATGGGAAGCATGATGCCTAGCGTCGCCGGTAATCCTTCGTATCAGCAAGGATACACCCCGTCTTTCGACGATGAGCGCCGAATCGCCGACATCCTTCGGAACAAAAACCCAACACCACTTGGTGGGAATAATCCTTTCGGAAGCAAGACCGAAAAGATCGACAACTACAACGACCTATCTCTATATTCAAACCGGAAACCCGCCTTCGGTCAAAGGATCTCTTACGATCCGAATGACGGTCGCTCAGACCTCGGTGGGTCGTTCTTGCGAAATCCTTTCGCGGACGTGAGTCGCCTGAATTTCGACAATGATCTTCATTCATACAAAGCCCTGACGGCCCTTCACAACGGGCCCTTCGAGGTTTTCTCGAGACCTATCTTGATCCATAACACATCCGCGAAGGACAAGCCGCCGACGGACTTTGGATTCTGGAGTGATCCGATCAAGCATCGAAATACAGTCGCGAGTCACCAGCTCAATCAACATCGGAATCAAGGATTCCTCGACAACACGTACAAAAGTCACGGGATCGTCACGAGGCCGAAGCAGAACGAATTGGCCGCAGGTAACCGCAATGCCGGGAAGGTGCCACCCCGTCTGACCATCGGCAGCTCTAACGGCTTCGAGAACGTGAAGATCTCCTACGGAGGATTCAAGCCTACTGCCGCTTTTTGGACTCCAGGATCGTCGCTCGACGCATTTCGCAACTTCGGCACGAAGATCACCGAGAAGTCGAGATGTAAGTGCTAACGCGATCTCTCATTTTCTAACCGAAATAACTTCTCGCCATCTCCGTCTCTCTATCGGCAGTCTGCGTCAGCCCGATAACAAAAGTGCGACTCTCGAATTGGATTGCGCGCGTATAACGCGTGGACTCCCGCTGCAACTCCGACACCTCGGGAAGCGGAAACGCGAGTCTCCGTCTTTAACGAGGCGTTACACGAAAGGCACCGGAGGCACCAATCTTCGGCCAATTGTCGCTCCGCTGCCACTTCGCGCATCTGACGCCGCGCACGTGAGCCGGCGCAACCTCAATTTTTCTACACGGCGATGATTCTACGGCTGCATTGAATACACGCTCGCGCGCATTCCCGACAATTTGACCATCTTACGTAAAACGTAACATTGTTCCGTTACAATTCTCTCGTCTCTTGGGATTCTTCGCGCCTCAAAACACGAATGTAATCGCATGACACTTCAAATTACAGCGTCTGATTTCTCTCAACATCCTCACACTGCTGAGTACGCGTGCTTTACGAGTACGAATTAATTACATCGCACCGTAAATTACTCATATCTACACGTTGACGTTCGAAAAAAGCTACCGTATAACAACAACGCATTCGCGATCCCTAATTCAACTTGGTCGTCGCGGTGAACCGCGGATCGACGTTTATCGAGCCACGTTCATCTGCGAACCGACTATTGACAAACGGCAACGGCATTGACACGGATTTTAAACCGTATGCAAATTAGCTCGCTGCATCCGTCCACTTCCGACGTAACACGGGTATCTATCGCATAGTTCTTTCTGTAACTTGGGCGTAATCGAACAACCCGTTGTTCTCGAAGTTCTAGAGGATAAAGTAACAATCATAAAATATGATACGTATTATTTAAATGATTAAATAAGGAAAAAAGCCCACGTTAAAATCCAGCGAAGATCGGCGAGTTTCTTTTCTGTGCAATTTGTCGTCCGAGCAACGACCGGTTAAAGGAAACTCGATGACTTTAGAGATTGCCAACGCAGGACGGGAATGGCCGTTGCATAAGGGAGAAAAATAGATGTCGAGACGTTACAGGACGCACGGCTTCCGGCTCGCGTGATCCACAGACATGAGACGCTTTTACTTTCGACAGTTGGCACAAGTCCCTTATTCTTCTGCCTGCGCTTCGAATTAATTGCGCGCGACCTGTCCGTTCCTTTGATCACGAATTCTTGCAGTCGATTGGACGCAAATACGGCTTGCGACACGATTTACCGAATCCTAGCTTCCGGACTCGATCCTCGGGATTATCTCCGCGAACGACCTCGGAACTAAGATGTAAGAGTCGCGTGAGGATCACGTAATAGAATCGAGCGCTAGTCTCTCGCTGAAATCGCGGAAGTGTGACTTTGCTGAAGTTATAGTGCGACAACGAGAGCTCGGCTGGCTGAAATAATTGAGCTAATTGTGACCCTGACGAATCTTGAAGGACGTGCGACGGCACCTCCCTTCTAAAGCGTGATGTCACTTCCCTATCGCTCCTTGGCACAAAAATTCTTTTAACGACGGAAAAATGCAAATGGTTCCGGCGGTTGGTCATTCAGAGAACAAGCTTTACGGCGAATAAATCCTATAATCTCTCGTGCGTATTTTAGTCGAAAGGACAAAGGATGTACTTTCCAAGGAGACTCGACAAACACTGTGAAAAAAATTAAACAAAAAAAAAAAACGTTATATAATCGTAGAGTTAATGCGACTAAAAAAGTTTTAAAAAATACTAATTAGATGCCAGAAATAACAATCCGAGCAAAACATTTTTGCGAACCCCGCAATTGCCGAAAAGATATCCGCACAGATCGTGATCGGTGATTTGCACAAAGCGACAAACGACCACATTTGTCAGAGGAACGTAGCGCTCGCGTGTCCATGAGCAAGGAAAAATTATAGTAAGTGGAATCATTAATGATCATGTAACGTTGAGACCCCTCCCCCGACGTGTGAGCACAGTTCCTCCCACTATTCCCGCGGAAACGTTCACTTTTCTATAAAACGATGCGAGCCCGTAATTTCTCCGTTACTTTTTGCGCGATTTTCAGTTTGCGCCATTTTTCTCGTGAACGTGCCGGAGCGCGAGACGCGACGACAACGGCGACGGCGACGGCGGCGGTGTGACTCGTTAACGCGAACATTCGTTCCTTCCTGGGAGCCGTGAAAATGGCCATGCCTCGCCGCAGCTCACAGCGCATTATCGCGAGAACAAATCGCGGCTCGAAGGAAAACTCGAAACGCTGAAGAACCGCCGCCGAGCCTCCGAACGCGCGTTCGCGCAGCGGTGGTCGTTCCTATCGCGCGAGAGCTCGCGGGGACCGATGTTACAACGCGCATTCCGGTAAACCAATTAATTGTCGAACGAATGCGGGAATTATGTCGGCGCGACGACGACGGCTGTGGATCTTCGTGTTGGCGGTGTTTGTCCAGCGAGCCGCCTCGGACTCGATTATCATAGTGGAAGACGAGTGCTCGCGTAAGTCTCGCGGGGGAATAGAAAAGTAACATCGCGGGGAAAGTGTAAATTGAAAATTTATTTTGTGCAGCGTGCTACAGGAGGCTGCTGTCCGGCAAGAAGAGCCTGGATCTGCACGTCAGACGCGCCGTCGAATGCGAGAAGATCGAGGATTGCCATCGCGCTTGCGACTATGAGAAGCTCTTCATTTGCGAGGGTTTCAATTACAGGTAGATGTTATTTTCGCGAAACTTTTGCGGGCACAATTTAGAAAACGCGAGAATCGCGATTTTTTTATTCGCGTTGAAGGAGAGGATTTTGGAAAATTCTTTCTCGGGAAGAAAGAGAAATAAAATCTGTCGCGTCGCGAAAGAAATTCCAAAACGACATAGTACAGCTTAGTTTAAGCTCAAGTTAAGTCCTTAAAAGGATAATCTTGACAAATTCGCTCGGTCCGGTTGTCCGTGAGTTTTCGCCAAAGAAAAACACATCGATCAGTGAACTCGCCTTCGGCGAGTTGACTGAAAACGTAATCCGCAACCGCAGCTAACGGCGATTATTCACGCTTGGAGTCGTTCGACGATTTTACGCATTTCCATAGCCACGCGTACGTATCTAGGGTACGTATCATCAAATGCACGCGCGAAATACAATACATACGTATGCATGACCCACCGCCGTGAGGATTGCATCACGGACAATTTGAACACGCCGCAATCTGTGACACGCTTCTCCGTCGAGGGACGATCACGCACACATATCGGGAAAACTGCTGCTATTTTCCGATTAACGTATCCCGAAAACGAGTCGTAACCGACCACTCGATCTCGATGGTTAAGCTCGGAGCTTGAGATTAATTCACGAATTAATTCGCGAATTTTTCTGCACGATGCATTTACATGTTAATCAATGAAATTATGTGTGATTTTGCATGAGAAGACGTATCGGCAATGGAGCGAGAGGGATGTGCGAGATGACGTCAGTACCGTACTCTCGTATGGATCTCCATCGAGATTTCGTGTCGGATTCTCAATGCGATTATTACGAGAAGGATCCGAATTGTGCGATCGACGCGGCTGGAACGCGGCCATCCTGGTGGAATCAACCATCTAGACCTAGCCAGACCTACGGTGTACCTGCTAGCGGAAGACCCGACGTGAGGTGTGGCAATTTAAATTTTAGCAATCGAATCTCTTTTTAAGCTTTATGTTGATGACGACAATTATTACTACTAATTGTTAACAATTGTTATAGTTTTAAAAAGCCATTTACGTTCACGCGGTTATTGAAACGTAAAGCTAAGCTTGTACTTCGCTATCCACGTCGTTCGCCGACGTGGATTTTAACCCGTGCGAAAATTTCAAGACCTTACACGCCCGATCGACGTCCTCTGAACGAGATACCGCGACCTTTGGACTACGACCGACGTCCACTCAAGGAAATACCACGGCCCTTGGATTTTGATCGACGTCCCGCGAACGAAATCCCGCGACCCTTGGATTATCCTCATCATCGGCACGTGGAGCACGACCGGCGACCACCGGTGATCTACGGAGAACCTCATCGCGTACTCTACGAGGATACGTTTGGTCAAAGAGCTTATCCCGACAATCAAGGCTCGATACGAGGCGGCTATCCGGCGGCGAGACCCGAAGATCGATTTGACTACAGCGGCCGATTTCCACCTAGACGACCCAGCGACGACGACTTCTACAACAGAAACTTGCCATGGTCACGGTACCCGAAGTATCCGGATAGAAGAATCGATCAGGGACCTACCCATGACATAGGTAACACTTGTTAAAAATTCTCGCATATGTCCAAAAAATACATAAAAATGTACACAGCAAAAAAATACTATTCGTAAATTATTTGTGTATTATAAGTTATATATGAAAGACGGTAAGTGTAAATTGCGTTATCGCTTACGTATGCGCTCGTCGCATCGCAATGCAGGTACAAACGAGATCGGTCCCTACTTGCCGGAACATCGGGAGGATCCGAGCCGCGATTGGGGTTCTTACGGTACCGTTTATGGCGGCTCCTATGGCTATGACACGAATTACGTGAGCAACAAGTTCGACATACCGAAGTACTACCCGAAACCGCGGCCCAAACCACCGCGACCCTACGAGAACGAGCACTTCTACGGCGAGTTTTACAATTACGGCGGCGCATTCGGATACGGCGACAGTTACATCCCGGCCGATCAGGATCCGATCTACGGCGGCACCGGGAAGACGGACGAGTGCTCGGTCAGAGCAGGCGCAGGATTCAGACTCGGTAGAAGAGTCGTTCGTAAGACATTTTTGACGCCGAATTTGGATCAATGCGAGAGTCTGTGCGTTAACGAGAGAAGCTATATCTGCATGAGCTTCAGTTACAGGTATATCCTAATCATCCTTAATGTGTGTACGTATGTATATGTGAAAAAATAATTTAATTGCACAACGCAATTTGTACTATGTAATAATGACTATGGAATAATGTAATAACTATACTGATATGTCAAATATTATGATCAAGTACTATGGAATAATGTAATAATGACATTGCTTGGGCAGGTACAATGTAGCACCTACGGATCCTACAGATAATTGCCTTCTCAGTGACGTTTCATACAAGGATTTAAATTTCTACACCGACCTCGAGCCGGATCGCGACTATGATATTTACGCTATGGTGGCCAATTCGAGAACTTGCGGCACGAAGAGAGGACCGAGTCAACATCCTCCGGATGGTATAACGATTTAAACGAAACGATTTAGTTTTCCATCTATCTGAATTCGAATGTAATTTAATCAAAAAGAAAAAAAAAGAAAAAAAGAAAAAGAAATGAAAAGACTTTAAAAATATTTTTTATCCGCACCCTAAATTCTGTTTGCAAGATAAAAGACAAAATAATTTGCAGTAAATAATCTAATGCATACTTTGCTGTCCCGAGCATTGAACCGAGCTACTGCCCTGATTACGCGTTGTCGTACGTTATACGTTCCGCTTTGTGTTTCTGGTAACAACTAAAATCACGAGGAACAACTATGAAAAAGAAGAAGAAAAAAAGGAAAAAAGAGTCCTTTTACCCGATATTATTCGCAAAAGTCACGAAGAGTTTTATGAAACTTTTCTAGAATGTTTTTGGAGGGTCAGAAGCGGATTCGGAATGCCGGACGATGTCGTTAAAAAATCGATAATAGTTGACAGTCTAGGAGAATGTCAGATAGAATGCACAGTATCGCAAGATTTCACGTGTAGGAGCTTCGCGTTTAAGTAAGTATCACATTCGATAATACAAGATATAGCAAAAAAGTAATAGTGCAATATAGTAAAAAATAATGCAATATTCTGATATATATAACAGTTGTGAAAAAATATTCTCAATAAAATAGTATAACATTCTGTATATAGTACAGAATACAATATGAAAAATATATGTATGATATAAAATATATAACAGTAAACATATAGAGTTTAATATATAATGGTATATGATTTAAATTCAATGATTCAATTCAAATGATATATAACATAACATGTTATTCAACATAAAATAATATTCAAAATATATAATCATAGAAGTGTAATAAATAAATATTAAATAAAAATATATATATAAACATATCAAAATAAATTTAATTATATATTGAATATATTGATTATATTTTCATGTACATTCAATATCTTCCATGTATGTGGTCAAATGTAACAAAATAAATTGAATGTTATAAGATATATAATATAAATTCAATGATTCAATAATTCAAATTATATATAATATAAATTCAACACACATATAATGATTTTTAATATGTAATTAAATATAATAAATATTAAATATATATATAATGTAGATTTAATTATATACTGAATATATTATATTACATATGTTCAATATATTCAAAACATAATCAAATATAATCAAATAAATAATTGAATATTATCAGTAAAATAGTGTACTTCCTATTCTGTACATCATAATATGTTTCAGATATGGATTAGATCAAGGACGACAAGACATCCTGACGAATTGCTACTTGAGCGACTGGCAGTCGCAAGATATTAATCCTGCCAATATGCCGGATATGGATGGCGCAGAATTATATGAAAGGGGCAGTTTCGGTAGGGGATGTCATCCTTATTCTATCCCATTTTTCAATACAGGGCGATTCAGTGGCAAGCAGTCGTCACACGAAGACGAAGGTAATATGTTGTGCTACACGTTGCACATGTTCTTCAGTAGTATTTAATGTCATTAAGAAATCTTCTTTTAAGATTAGAAAATTAAAATTCAGGGTCACTCCAACACCGATTTCACCGTTTAAAATTAAACGTGACTCCAAAGCTGGACTAATTTTCATTAATAAAATTTTTTGCAGTATGCTATTCTGGGTATAATAAACCCTGCAAATTGACACCTTATGCTGTGCTCTTGGCAACATATGTAAATTCCGAGCAAGATTGTCGACAAAAATGTTCAAGAATGAGAGAAAGTGATTCTATCCCTTGCATGTCCTACAGTTATAAGTGAGTATACTCTCGCGAGAGAGATTTTGATATTTTTATCAAATTTTAGATTAATGTAATAAAAATGTATGCACAATTAACGTTAGATATAATTGAGAATCGCGTCAATTCGATTTATTACAAAATAAGACTCATAAATATAATAGCATGTCACTTTACGATTTGAAAATATAGAATTTATATATCAGTATATAACTTTCATTTTTTCAAATATGTGTGAACAATATAATATTAATTCGTTTTCCTTCGGTCTGCAGGCTTACCGCTCACGGCACAGAAGAAAATTGTTTACTCAGTGATGTACCAATACGAGACTTACGACTTGGTCTGGATTATATCTACGACGACAATCACGTCATGTATGCGTGGAAAGATCTCGACCCTCACTGCATGGTCACCAGTTACTCCATTGATGACGATCATGTGTTTGGTGGTCCAGGTTCATTGAGACCGCTTCTTCCAGGTCCATCACAGCCTAATTATCGCCCAATAGGCGATACCAATTACCCGAGCACGAGACCCGATACTTATCCCGATCCAAGACCTTTCTTTACAATACCGAAACCGAGCGGTCATCACGATATGAGACCATACGATCCCGATAAACCCGATCCAATTAAACCGTATCATCCCGGATACGATAATTACGGTGATAAATTTGGATATGGTGCTCCCGGTGGAATCACTTACGGACACGGATTTTTCTATCGTAAGTCGACCTTACAATTATCAATATTATTTATTCTACGAAATTTCGAAACGATTTATCGGTATTATCGATAGTGAAAGATGAAGATAGTGAAAAAAGATAAATTAAAAGATGTAATTTATTCACTTTTCTGTTTCATTTTAGCTGATGAATATTCAACCTTCCGTTATTACACGGTAAACGGTTATCCGTGCAAAAGAGGCACAAAGTGTGAGAGGAATAAAATTGCTGGATTTTGGGCCTGCGAGACCGAAGGAAGCGAATTCGGTAGTTGGGATTATTGCTGCGCACCGACTCATCATTGCGGCTTTTCGCAAGGATATCATTACCCATGGTATATTGTTATAAATATTATGGCACAATTTTATCATGTCACATTTAAGAATACTATGGCAAAATGACTATGGCAAATGAACTTTACATTTTTATCTCTTAAATCGTCGCAAGTATATTCTAGATGGGAGGAAACATTTTTGTATAAAATGTCAGTAAGAAAAACGAACTTTCCTTGCACTGAGCACGCAAAAATAAGTTGCATCACTGATCGCCCTTTATAAAAATTTAATAACAGCTCACCGAATTCTTACTCCATTTTTAAAGCATCAGATGTCGTCTGCTGTGCCTCTTTTTACAAAGCATCACACTCTTTTTCTGAAAATAAGAAACAATTTTTTAAATAATCTTTATTAGATATTGTTTCAACATTTTAGAAGAAACAATATCTATATAATGAGAAATACTTTCAGTGCTTAAACCTTCAAAGACTAAATAACACTATTTATTATTGTTAACACTTATCGCACTACTGACCTATGCACTAATTGCAGACCATTCCTTTATCCTTGATTTTATGCAGCTTTTTTACAAATTTCTAACAGCTGCAATCTGCCTTTTCTATTGCAATCTTTTCTCCTAGAATGATGACAAAAGGTAACTTTTCAAGCAAAATTCATTATTTAAATTATTTAAGTGTTCATTATTTAAATATTATATTGGCGTTTTGAAACGATAATAGCAACTGTACACCAATAAGTACTTTTTATATATGTTTTTCATAAACTCAGTAACAACTCAATAGAAACACTTACCACTGTCAACATTTCTCGCGTTCCTAATTAATCCTAATTAATTAATTGCCACCTGCTCTATTGTCTTTATCGTCACAATGCGTCCTGCAGGCTCTCGGACTTTTTTCTTTTAGAAACGAAGAAAACATCTTTTTTATTGTAAAATTCGTTATTTCAATATTCATATATACGTCAACGTTTCAAAATGACAATGATGATCATATATCAAAAAGCTTCTCGTACCCGATAAACTCTATAACAACTAAATACGAAGACTTACGACACTCCTGATCCATCAGTTACACTGCCTGCTCCATCCTTGGCTTTCCACGATTTCCCCCCTTTGCTCGCACTCACGCCTTCTAGAAACAAAAGACAACTCATCGCTCAGATGTTATGTCGTTCTTGTGGAGAGTGCGTGGTGGCCGTGCGTGTCGAGAAATTCTTCGTACCCCCTGCAGATTCAAGAACACTGCTACGAACTTACTACTTATCGCATTCCTATGTCGGGGTACGACGATAGATGCATCGATTGTCGTTTGTCGCTTTTATCTCTGATCTATCGCGATTTTTCCGCGAACTTTCGTGCTCTCTCCAATCAATAACAAAGGAAACGATTTTTCATGGGAAGTTCGTTCTTTATGTGTTCCGTTAGCGAATTGAACAGTAATGGCGGTCGCGCAACGAGAAATTTTCGTACCCTCGCTTAGTAATTCAATTATTACGAGTACTCACCGCTGCCAAAGCTTATCGCATTCCTGATCTACAAGTAGCCGCCCGCTTTTTTTCTATCGGCCCCCCGCGATTTCCTCGCGATTTTCCATATTTTTTTCTCCTAAAAACGAAGGAGACAATTTTTCATGCAAAATTCGTTATTTAGGTGCTACGTTGGTGTTTCTGAGGATCAATGGCGGCCGTGCAGCGAGAAGTACTTCCCGTACCTTCCAAGCCCCCGACCCTCCGTACATATCCCAAGCAGCGACGGTGATCGTCCCCACGATCGGCTCGATCCCCACGATCCCGGTAGACACTGGCCGATCACGTACTTGCATCGAGAACCGCCTCCGAATTGTACCGATTCTCTCGCGTCCGCCAACAGCGAAAATCGTCGCACAAACGGGACGACACCGGGCACGATCGAGAAACCGGCAAGCACCACCGGCACGACTCAGCCAAGCGATAATACTACTGCTAGAATCGTAAGAACACGTCAACGACGTCTACGAGCACGAATGACGCCGATAAACAATCAAACGAGGCATGATTATCCGATAAACTCACCAAGAAACGACGCCCAAATGTTAACGACCAAGCAGGGTCAACGGTCAAATGGACGACCTGCGAAAATTGAGCAAGTTTCGAAACCACCGCGGGCTGTTCCATTGGGCGCGCTTGTCCCCCGCGATGCTACCGTCACGCCACACTTGTCAGCTGCTGCCACCAACGGCGCCGATTCGCAACTGAGGCATGCGCGAATCGAAGCGAAAAGTAACGTCGGGATAATTAAAGTGCCTCTGATCGAGCCAAACAATTCACTGCCGCCAACGAGAACTTAAATGTCTGATAACGATCTTGAATATTCACATATGTCGTGATTTCGTCGTCGAAAGAATATTACGTTGCAATTGTTGATGCTCGGACGATAACTATAAGATTTTATTATTGAAATCAATTGACGATAAGTTGACAGGCCGAAGGAGATGTTTGCGTAAACATCACTAAATTGACAATTATATCTCATAATCGAATTAATCTTCTTAGTTTTGTAAATATATAGGACTTAGGTTGGCGAATCTTCGAAATGAACATTCAGTCAGCATTCATATTATTGCGCTTAAAATGGAGACACTTAAACACACATGGAATATTTAGCACGCGATAAAAATTATAGATATTTGAAATACGTTTTAAAGACGTCTAATAGACGTTTAAAAAGAATAGGATATTTTATAGTCGTTTTTAGAACGTCCTTCATATGTTTGTATTATTTGTCTGTGTTATCGCTTTACGACATACATATGTAACTGTTTGCAATTCTCGGAAACCTAGCTGATACTCCGATGATCAATTTGTAACAGTTAATTGAATTATTTCTTTATGTGATAATTTAGTTGTGAACAAAATTCGTACAATAAAGAGTTAACGCATCATCGATTGTTTATTCCATATCTGAGGATAATTTATCTTCCAAATATTTTTTAAATTGACGCCAATAGAATTATTTAATTTAAAGAGTTATTAATATTTTCTCATCATAAAAATTTTTTTCTAGACATTAACATAAAGCTACCACTACGACAAATATCCTGCTTTAACAGGATCGTTCCCTCTGAATAATCAATAAATAATAAATCACAATAAGTGTATAATTGAAAGATTCTAATAATGATTATAAGATTCTAATAGTTGCAAAAAATTTTAATATATATATATATATGTGTGTTAGATGTCGATCTATGATCTATGTACGATCCTGCATCCACGCTCAATCTAATAATTCAGAAACTCTAAGACTGCGTTCGCTTTGAACGTTTACGCTACGAGCATCGTTCTATCTTTTTTCCACATGAAATAAGCAATAAAAATAAAATGACATTGAAGTACGTAAGTGCCAAAAGCGAACGCAGCCCAAAATGCAACCTCAGTGACATGATGCAACATAGACCATAGACTTAAGCCAGCGGCACACGGTGCTTGTTTTCGTGCTGGATTGCTTGCTGGATGAAAATACTACGTTCTGATTGGTGCATTTCCATCCATCTTCGGAAATGTACTAATCACAATGCAATATTTTCATCCAGCAAGCAATCCAGCACGTAAATAAGCACCGTGTGCCGCTGGCTTTAGGTTGTGTTCCGATATTCACTGATAGCACTGAAAATCTATAATATATGTGACATAAACTATATATTTTCAGTACTGGCAGTGAATATCGGAACGCAGCTATAGTATACCTAGACTACGTGTTCGAGGAATGGGGGTATATTTTACATAGAAAAAGATGCAGTCTGTTTTTACTTTACGTTCTCTCTCGCACGCTCTCAATAGAAGAGGAACAGGGGAGGCAGTCGCTAACCTGTACGATAATACAACAGCTGTTTTTTTTTATTTTTTCCGATATAGTGATCAACCTAGATCACCGTGCCGTCAGTTCACCTCGAGATATACAGGTGTAGCCGCTGTACCGTCGTACAGCGTTAGTAACTGCCTCCTCTATTCCTTTTTTATCGAGAGTGTGCGAGAGAGAACGCAAAGTAAACATAGAGTGCATCCTTTTCTATGTGAGATATACCCCTACTCCTCGAACACGTAGTCTATACTATAACTGGTATACTATACTATAGTTGCGTTCCGATCCTTTTATGCGTGAGTTATATTCCCAACCTTGAAATTTAGGAGAAAAACGCGCAGTTTAGTCTAGGTATACTATGTCTATGATATAGATTGTATGACAACAATTTGAGGTCGTAACTGTGAATTTTGATGGCTTCTCAGGTAGTAAAATAATTCGCTCTCTTTCTGATTTTACGCTTTTATAGAATATTAAATCGAAAAGATAGGAGTACTTGATGCTCCTTAAATTTTCTTCGATCTTGATTTCTCGATAACGCTTACACGAAAAATCCGGAACAGAAATCAATTTAGAAACATGCCATTCTTTCAGCATCCAACACAAGATAATATGACGCAATAGTGAAGATTGGTAATTCGTTATCTGCGATAAGTCGAACATACAGATAACGTGGTTGTGACATTTTCCTTCGATTTACATCTCCTCGAGTTTTACATAAAACACTCGGTTCGTATTCGAAGGCAGTCGGTTGTTCCACGGATAAGTAGCCAGACGTGTCATACTCGCATTGCCATGTCAATGGAAAAAAAAATCGATGTTGATATAAGACGTAAGTCCATACAATTGTCACGATTATTTGGTTGAATTATTTAGTTGATATCACTTAATAAGCTTCCATTCATATTATAATAAGAAACAAAAGGACAAGAATAATTTGCAGATTAAGGAAGTAGAAATAAGACATGATGAAAATTGTTATATCACGTTATATATATGGCAGAATGGATTCAATCAGATCGTCAAACATACAGATATGCACACAAAGACGTTTTTCTTTTTTTTTTGACTTTTTATTTTTTTAGAAATTCTAGTTACTGACAGTCACACACATATAAAATCATGAAGTACTGTTACACTCTCATATATATAATTATAACTACACATAATAAATAGCTAATATAAAATTAATTAAAACTGAAAATTAACGAAGAAATGTGTTAGAAATGTGTTCAAAATTCTCAAGTATTCTCATGTTTTACGTCAAAACTCGAACAGGTCGTAATTTTGAATTTATGCTCACTTATTTTTGTGTAGATATGCGAATTAAATACAAGCGAAAAGAGGATGCTTTCACGGAAGATAAACTAGTGAGTAAGGAACCAATTGGACAGTTCAAAGCATGGTTCGAAGACGCCTGTCACCATTGGAAAATTCTGGAGCCTAATGCAATGTTTGTCGGAACAGCGACAAGGTAACATTTTTTCTGCTAGAGATCTTGACTTAAGAGAAAAATAAACACCGCAGCGCATGTTAATGAAGCGCGAACAATGGTGTACGATAATTACTACAGGTATGATATGAATACGATTCTTTTCTCAGAGACGGTATTCCGTCCATTCGCCCGGTCTTGCTAAAGCATTATAGCACCGAGGGTTTCACGTTCTACACGAATTACGAAAGCAGGAAGGGCCAAGAAATAGTAAGTTTCGCACGTTTGTGCGACAAATTCGTACAAAGAAAATAAAATTTAAAAAATGTGATGCATTTGTTTGCAGGCTGAAAATCCACGTGTCGCACTCACGTTCTACTGGGAGGGTATACAACGAAGTGTACGATATTTGTTCCTTTATTAATCGTTAAACTATTCTTTGCGATTGTTCCCTAATTATTTCTTTTCGTGGTTGTCTTTGTGATATTTAATTTTCTCGATTTCCGATTGCTTTCAGATACGTATCGAAGGGATCGCGAAGAAAACATCGCCGGAAAACTCGGACAGTTATTTTCAAAGTCGACCGTACGAAAGTCGAATTGGCGCCATAGCCAGCAAACAGAGTAGAGTGATACCTAGTAGAGACTTTCTTATTGAGAAAGAGACAGCGCTTCTCGCGGAGTATGAGGATGGTCCTAGACCGGTTAAAAGACCGGAATGTTGGTAAGTAACTTGATATTTAATCCCTAATTTTTAATAAAAAGCTAATTATTAAATCAAAATGCAAACACCAATCGTCCCCACTCCGTTTTTATGTCAGGTATAAAACTTGAAGAATAAACTTAGGTTTATATTATTTTTTCGATTCAAATAAGACATCTCATCTTTTCAGGGGCGGTTATCTCGTCGTGCCGCATTCCGTAGAATTTTGGCAAGGCCAAAGCGATCGTCTTCATGACAGAATACGCTTCAGACGTCCGGAAGCGAACGAAAGAATCGACAATATGTTTGTACACGAAGGAGAGGACGGATGGGTTTACGAAAGATTGTCGCCATAGAAAAACGCACGGTATTGTCATTGGAATAGAATAATAAGAAATACAACGTTCTTAGGATAGTAGACAGATGAACAATTAGCTCCTCGCAATTTTCTTCTGCGAAAAAATAGATAGTATTAGTTATTCATGCAACATTCCAAATGAATACCTTATGTTTCAAGTGAATACCTCATATTTGCTCAAAGATAATAATTTATATGGAAAGAACAATATATGATATCTGTATAGTATCGAGACAAAAATCTTGTTTTTCGCTGGTGGAGATGCAAGGATCCTTAATGAATCTTCCTCATAAGTTTTAGTATTTCACGGTTCAGTCCTAAAATGTATACACAATCATTAACTGATCAAGCTGATGAACAAAAGAATATATTTACACTATAATTATTCACCACATGAAGTCTTCCAGATAGTTTTAACGTCGAAGTGCCCTTCATTCTGCACAAAACTCTCGAATTGCCTCATCCCACCACCCACACCAAAATAATAAATTTTTCCAGCGACGAATCTAACAGTAGGATCCAGTTCTGTCTTATAATTTATTTATATAAAAATAAACTAGGTGACGATGTAAGGTACTCACATAACACCGTCGATCTTCAGCCTCTTTTTAAAAATCTCATATAGCTTTTTGTAATTATCCGGATTATAGATTGTCTCGCTCGTAAAAATATAATCGTATCTTTTACTCTCGTCATCGTCGAAAAGTGTTGCAAAGGACTTCCAATCCCCAGCATAAAATTCGCATCTAGATAATATGCTCATATGATTGTCAAAGTTCGATAACACGTTCGGTATGGTCAAGGATCTTAGAACTTCTGCATTCTAAAAATAAAGAATATTCATTACTCGCAACTCACATTGCAAAATATTGTCTGTAACTTGTATACGAACGTAATCTTGAAAATGGACTGTGGAGTTTTGGAGAAGAGCAATAATGCCAATTAATCCTGCACCGCATCCCAAATCCAGGACAAGCTTATCCTTCAGTTCGATTTTCTCTTTCAGCATATATTGACCCAAATCAAAAGAGGATTCCCATATTTTCAAACCACCTTAATTGCATAGTTAATTTTCAACTCTTCAGAAATTTGAATCAACTTTCAAACTTCTCATGTACACACAAATATAAACACAAAACATATTTTATTTGAATAAAATTTTTTTATTTAATATTTCTTAAATATTTAATATGGATAATTAAAACAGTGCAGGAGAAATAAAATCCAACGGAATTTTCACAAAAAAATTGTTAGATAGAAATCAATTTTGGATTTTAAATTCACCTTCGTATTTCGCTGGAATAAGATCGGAATGTCGTAACTCTGCCTCGACGATACTCTGATTTTGCTTCCACGTACTAATAAAGTTTTCCCATATTTTATCAAAGCGAACTAATTTCAAATTATAACCAGAGAATATTTTTATTTCTCCATAACAGTCTGCTTCATATTTTTCTCCGATTTGTTCGGATGTTATTTGAAGCTTTGACGCGGGAATCCATTCTAATTCCTTTTCCTTGTCATCATTTTCTGAAATTATTTAAATTATTGTAACTTTTCAAGTATATATACTCTTTGAAAAAAGTCGTTTGAATTTTCGCGGGATAGAAAATCGATAAAATATCCTAACCTAATATTACAACCTATATGTGGGTAACCTGGAATACTTCTGATAAAATGATTCACTGTACCTTCGTCCGAATCGATTGCATCTTTTGCAAATCCGAATTTAAACATTTCTCCACAGAATTTTAGAACATTTTTCAAAATTAAGATGTTATATTTTCAGTACAATTTTAAAAGTTTACAGGAGCAGAGAGAAGCCTGAGAGCGGGCATGGCTGCATTTACAGCGTTATGGAAAAGTTGGCTGATTCGAAGCGCCAACTGGGTCCATTTTTCATGGACATGAACTACTAAGCCAATGTCCACGATTTGTTGGTACTATTCCGTACTATGTCCATCAATTATTTGGTTCTGTTCTGTGCTATGTTCACGAACAAGCTAGATTCGTTAGATAAAAACGAAGAATCGGTCTTTGTCTCACCACCAGTGAATAGATAATCGCGACGAAGCGAGCCAGCAGCGATGTTATCGTAAGGCAGACGCTAAAATGGTACTTCTGCTATTTTTTAAGATATCTTAAAACGGGCAACGGGGTTCGATAGAGAATCGTTTGTATCCGTTTGTACCACTTTGCATTTCGTTTGTACCTCGACCGGTTCGGAACTGGCTGTGTGCGTGCATGGGGGGGGGGAGGGGAGAGAATCCTCGTGCAAGCCTGTCACCAAATTCGCATCACTGATACCAATAATGTCAAAACCGAACAAGCTGCGGACAAGCGTAACTTGTAAATATCGGAGATCAACTATTTATCAGCTCATAGACAATTAATATGACAAGTTACCCGCGGAGACCCGTGTACTTCTCTTTCGTCTTTGCGTACAATTGCGATCAATAGAAAATTTTCACGAATTGTTCGGTTTTGACATCATTGGCATACGTGTGTATGTGTGTGTATATGTGTACACGTACACGTACAATTGCAATATACACTTATCATGTTAGCATTGATCATTTTTATTCATGCTAAAAGAAATAAGTATGATTATGTAAAGAATTTGTCTGCGTATTATTATACATTCTACATAGTTTTCCCTGTGATAGCAAAAATAACACACTTGACAACCTCTACGCTCATATCACAAAGCCTGATCCACTGCGCTACTGAAGCAAATTAGTAATTCTTCTGCTATAACGACATTAACAGAGAAGACTAAACTTCAAACTGCATTTCTCAAAAACGTTTAAGATTTGCACCGTTTTTGGATAGCATTTGTTACTATTACATCAATATTATACTTTTCTAAAAGCAAAATCGCGCGGTGATTTCAAGGATGAAGATTCCTCTTGATTGAATTTGATTTTTCAGAGTACGCTTTAAAATTGACTCTTCGGAATACGCTATTAAATTGACTTTTCGGAGTACACTTTTAAATTGACTCTTCTGACTACACATTTTTTAATTGACTCTGTGGAGTACATATTTTTTAATTAACTCTTCGGAGAGAAGAGAAGAGAAACATTTTATATTTTATTTAAAAAATCGTAATTTTTGCAGAAAACTGATTGATGAAGAAAAAATTTAATTCACGACCTCAACGAAGATTTTAAAAAAATTACTGCAAGAAATGAAGTTATTATTATATACCATATTGTACAATATTAAAACATACACGCAATAATTATCTATAATTTGCACATATGGGCGTTTATGTAATTATAAGTAATATAAAAGTCATGATAAATTAATGTGGCCGAGCGTTATCTCTGTCGCGTTATTGCTAGAAATCATCCGAACTCTCGAAATTATTTTCTTTCCGAATTATGAATATAAAACAAGGGGATGAAAGGGGGACGGCGACGTCTGCCTTACGATAACATCGCTGCTGGCTCGCTTCGTCGCGATTGTCTATTCGCTGGTGGTGAGACAAAGACCGATTCTTCGTTTTTATCTAACTAATCTAGCTCGCTCGTGAACATAGCACAGAACAGAACCAAATAATTATGGACATAGCACAGAATAGTACCAACAAATCGTGGACATTGGCTTAGTAGTTCATATCCATGAAAAATGGACCCAGTTGGCGCTTCGAATCAACCAACTTTTCCATAACGCTGTAAATGTAGCCATGCCCGCTCTCAGGCTTCTCTCTGCCTGAGAGCGGCCAACACGACATTTTCTGCGACACCGACTTTCCGCACTGGAAAAGGACGCCATCTGCATCCATTTTGAGAGGGAAACTACGATGCTACATCCACTTTTAGGTCTCGATGGTAAAATTTGCATGTGGTGGAAGTCCGTGCTACATCCATTTTCGCGGCTTATGTCCGTGCTGCAACTACCATCTCTTGCCATCTCTATATCAGACTATGCCCGGAGGTCTTAAAAGAGTGGGGGGGGGGAGGAGGAGCAGAAACAATAAAAGTATGTATTAAATGTTAAATCTTTGAATACATGTTGCCGTATCAAAGTCTATAATAAACGATTTGACATGTCTGGAGACGCATGATGTATTGCATGATGCCCGCGTCCCGTTCCCTTCGTCCTGCCTCTCAATTCAGCATCCCGTCCATTCCGGACATTCGCTCGTGGCCGTCGGTAAGCATTCGATCCGCTCGGAGGAGCACGTGTTAATTAACGCGACAAGATTCCGATTATAAATATCTCGCGAATCGACAAAATATTTGAACTTTTAAAAAAAACATCAAAGAAAATAATGTTGATGTTATCATGGGTGAAATCTCACCCTGGTATATATTTTTTTATTTTCGAAATAAAAAAAGCCAAACGAATGCAATTAAACATTATTTAATTGCATTCGACAGAGTAATTTTCTTTATTTTCAGTAATCAATAAATAGAGTGCATCAATGTCGCATACAGTTGGAAGGCCTCCTAGCATTCCCTTCGTTGTTTCGGAACCTTCGAGAAAAGAAGAGACGCCCAAAGGCAAGTCTCTCTTGCTTCAACCGCCGCCGAGGCCCGCAATATTTACATCGCGCCGATTGTGTTGATCGGCTCGCGAGTGACGACACTTTTTGCCCTTCGTATTATAATACTCGCGCACCTCGTGTATTCGACCTCATTCCATCAACAGCAGCCATGCGCGACGCGCTCGTCACTTCCGTATCGTGTAATTGAAAGAAATGTATCTCGTCGGTTCTGGAGATACTCAATTGGCATCGCGTCGGTATCGCATTGATTAACCACACGGTCGAATCGCGAATACCGACATTAGAAGCGTGAGCGAGTAAAATCCGGAGGATTCCAGCAGCCGGGAAGCAGGACGCCATACGTCACGTTTCCAGGTATGTAGAATCATTTATTATGCGGGAGGTCTCCGATAACGAGAACGGACGTTTGACGAATTTTTCGGGAATAAGAAGTCGGAATTTCGCACTCGGCATTCACAATCCGTCATCATCCGACTAGTAATCATGACTTTATGAATCTGCAATTACTCTCGTCAATCTCTGTCTGTCTAATTATTTATTGTATTGTTGTATACAAGAGATATTGATCCAGACAGAGACGGATAACAGTTCATGAACGCGGATCTCTAATTCATGTTCTCATTCAAACATTCTGAATAATTCTCAACAGTGAGTATACCGGTTTTGTGTAGAATATTCAACGTCATATCGCTTCTTAAATTGCGACCTTTTTTGTTTTCGGTCAGCGCTTCTTTCAAGTCTGTTTACTGTCGTTACGAGATCTAAATTTAAATGTCCATTCGTAAAAGAGTATTTTCGAGAGCACACAACTGTTATCTCCGCTTCTTGTTGTCATTTTTTTTCGTCACCTCTTTCAAGAGCTCCTATATAGACATTCAATGTCAATAAAGAAAAAAAATCGTAGCGAATATTCTCCACTCATCTCGACCAAACATTCTTTCTCTACCGCAGCTTACCAACCAAGAACGCTAAATTTTTATTCCAGACATTGCGGGAAGCAAGTCCGGTGAACGCGGATGCCGCACCGGAGGATCCGGTTCGGGCAGAGCAGGATCGGCCGGAAGGTAAAGTTTACAAGTTTCTTACACATCTGTGTTCAACTCTTTACGATCTTTGCATTTATAACTTGTTCCTCATCAGCTCTCTTGAAAGCTTCAAGTCCCATTTAAATTTTCAATGTTGGAACAAAAATAAAAAGATAAAAATTCCGTATCAAAATATATCCGTATTTTCGATTCGTCCCGATCAAAGATATTCTCTCTCTACCGCAGGTTACCAACCGGGAAAATTATTTTTCTGTTTCAGTTGTTGCGGAAAGCAATAGCAATCCGGTGGACACGGATGCCGTACCGGAGGATCCGGTTCAGACCAAGCAGAGTCGGCTTGAAGGTAAGTTTACAAGTTTACTATAGTCCTCTGTTTGACCCTTGGCGATCTAGAGCTGGGATTTCCGGCTCGACTTGAATTACGATCGCAGAGGGTAAACTACTCTTTTACTCGCCCGCACTCGTTGGTCAAATCTGATGAGCAAATGTGAATTTTTTGTTACAGAGTTGAAGCGGAACGTGGCAGGCTCTGACTGCAAGTCGTTTCGGTGAGTCAAAATGAAAAGAGGAACAAAATTCTGCATGACGGATGTGGGACTAAAAAATATCGTTCGAGTCAATGCGAATTTCAAATAGATTCTTGCATGTGTGTATTTGTAACGTTGAATAAAATACATTGCTCGAAACAATCAGGGGATTATTTGATCGATAGCCTGCATTACACACGAGATTTAAAATACTGAATGATTCTCTTTTGACGTTCAGTCATCTGAATAAGAGATATTCATATGTACAAACGATACCGTCATCACTGCTTTATTTTTATTTTTCAAGCGGGCCGCAGAATTATTTAACGATTTAATTATTTGATAATATTCAATTGTCCGTGTAAAATACATACGCATAAATGCCGATACCGTTGGCTACTCTTCTTTTATTTGCAAAACAGGCTGTAGAATTATTTGGCAATATTGTCCATTCATCACGATCCCTATTGTCTCGAGTAGCGTATAATGCGCGCAGAAATTGCGCCAGCGCACGCCGAGCTTGAGGTATCCTCGCTCGCGTGCCTTTGAAAATCGCGACCGCGGTTATCAATATATGCGTTTTTACCGCGCTAACAAAGAAAGTTTAAATTTTCATTTCGCCAAAGTATCGCGAACGTAAGCTTCATCGTGACGAAGCTATAATGGGTGAAAACTTTGCCCCGCTCCTCTCTCTTTGCGCTCCCTAGGGGCGACCGGTTTCTGATTGTCTAATCTTTCCTGTCATGCATTCGCGAATATTTTCGTAGATATCGATACTCCCACATTTTTGCGACTTTTCAGACTCAATCGCGAAAAGCGCCGTAAAAATCCGTTGGACGAGTCAATAAATTTTCACACGGTTCTTGCTCCTCGCCGATCGAGTTTATAGAGTCCATATTGCAGCGCGCAAAAAGTTTCCATCGATGGCGAGTAAAACGTTCGTTAATTGACGCAAATATCGTCGTTCTAATACCGCGTATCGACCGTGTCGCGGAAGTGTAATGAAAGTGTAACAATCAATGTGGGACGCGCTGCAAGATGGATGTTGCGCGACATGGAGAGCGGCAGCGGACATGGGCAGACATTGGTGAATCTGGTTGGATGTAACAGGATATCATCAATATCATCATCGGTGAGTGTCTGACTCAATGCTCACAAAAAGACCTTTTATTATTACTTTATTATTACTTTTATTATTACATTGTGCATGCCGCAAATTTGCATTGACTCTTGTAACGAAAAATATATTCCATGAATTATTGTCATACATTATTGCTATATATTGTTGCCACATATTATTGCCATATATTGTTGCAGTGTATTTTATTACCATATATTATTGCCATATATTGCCATATACTATTGCCATATATTCTCGCCATATATTATGGCCACTTGAAATTGCGCGAGCAATCAAGAAAACTGAATTTACCGCTAATCGCAAAAGCGCCGCAGCCGTCACAGATGGATGGTAGCAGCCCGTCTCAGGGTTGCCCGATATCAATACTGTTGCTGCAATTTAACTGTAAACAACAGCGGTCTCCGGTCGCAAGAAACTTTCTATCGCGGACAAATCCTTGGAACGGAATGTTCCCGAGAAACGCGCTTGAGATAAATGCTAGCTATAATCGAACTTGATCGATAGCAAATTTAACATTCGATATCTCCTAAACGGCTCACGATAAGCTCTTTTGCAATATAGTACCATATAAACCCTATTTGGACCATAAATCCCGATCCACAATCCCCAGTAGAAGCCGAGATATCAACGGTACAAGTTGGAAAAATTCAATTTTCGATATCTCCTAAACGGCTCGAGAAACAGGCTCATTTCCTTGCCATGATAAAGTCCTGTATCACAACGGCTAGAGATACAGGCATGTTTTTTGCACCAAAATATAGTCCTCTAAAAATCCTACTTTTCTCCATAAATTACGACTATCAACTCCCAGTAGAAGCGGAGATATCAACATTACAAGTTGGAAAATTTTAACCTTCAATATCTCCTAAACGACTAGAGTTACATGCCTGTTCCTTGCACCAAAATATAGTCCTTTAAAAACCGTACATTTTCCCATAAATTACGACATTCAGCTCCCAGTAGAAGCGGAGATATCAACAGTACAAGTTGGAAAACTTTAACCTTCGATATCTCCTAAACGGCTAGAGTTACAGGCCTGTTTTTTGTACCAAAATATAGTCCTTTAAAAACCCTACATTTTGCCGTAAATGACGACTCTCTGCTCCCAGTAGAAGCGGAGATATCAACGGAGAAAGCTTGGAAAACTTTAACCTTCGATATCTCCTAAACGGTTAGAGATACAGGCCTGGTTCTGGCACCAGATTAAAGTCCTCTCAAAACCCTACATTTTGCCGTAAGTGACGACTCTCTACTCCCAGTAGAAGCGGAGATATCAACGGAGAAAGCTTGGAAAACTTTAACCTTCGATAACTCCTAAACGGTTAGAGATACAGGCCTGGTTCTGGCACCAAATTAAAGTCCTCTCAAAACCCTACATTTTGCCGTAAGTGACGACTCTCTACTCCCAGTAGAAGCGGAGATATCAACGGAGAAAGCTTGGAAAACTTTAACCTTCGATATCTCCTAAACGGTTAGAGATACAGGCCTGGTTCTGGCACCAAATTAAAGTCCTCCAAAACCCTACATTTTGCCGTAAGTGACGACTCTCTACTCCCAGTAGAAGCGGAGATATCAACGGAGAAAGCTTGGAAAACTTTAACCTTCGATATCTCCTAAACGGTTAGAGATACAGGCCTGGTTCTGGCACCAAATTAAAGTCCTCTCAAAACCCTACATTTTGCCGTAAGTGACAACTCTCTACTCCAGTAGAAGCGGAGATATCAACGGAGAAAGCTCGGAAAACTTTAACCTTCGATATCTCCTAAACGGTTAGAGATACAGGTCTGGTTCTGGCACCAAATTAAAGTCCTCTCAAAACCCTACATTTTGCCGTAAGTGACGACTCCCTACTCCCAGTAGAAGCGGAGATATCAACGGAGAAAGCTTGGAAAATTTTAACCTTCGATATCTCCTAAACGGTTAGAGATACAGGCCTGGTTCTGGCACCAAATTAAAGTCCTCTCAAAACCCTACATGTTGCCGTAAGTGACAACTCTCTACTCCCAGTAGAAGCGGAGATATCAACGGAGAAAGGTTGGAAAACTTTAACCTTCGATATCTCCTAAACGGTTAGAGATACAGGCCTGGTTCTGGCACCAAATAAAAGTCCTCCCAAAACCCTACATTTTGCCTTAAGTGACGACTCTCTACTCCCAGTAGAAGCGGAGATATCAACGGAGAAAGCTTGGAAAACTTTAACCTTCGATATCTCCTAAACGGTTAGAGATACAGGCCTGGTTCTGGCACCAAATTAAAGTCCTCTCAAAACCCTACATTTTGCCGTAAGTGACGACTCTCTACTCCCAGTAGAAGCGGAGATATCGACGGAGAAAGGTTGGAAAACTTTAACCTTCGATATCTCCTAAACGGTTAGAGATACAGGCTTCGGACAGGTACCAAATTAAAGCCCTTTCAAAACCCTACATTTTGGACAACATGGACGACCCTCTACTCCCAGTAGAAGCGGCGATATCGACGGATGAAGGATGGATATCGACGGAGAAAGGTTGGAAAACTTTAACCTTCGATATCTCCTAAACGGTTAGAGATACAGGCTTCGGACAGGTACCAAATTAAAGCCCTTTCAAAACCCTACATTTTGCACTACATGGACGACTCTCTACTCCCAGTAGAAGCGGAGATATCGACGGAGAAAGGTTGGACAACTTTAACCTTCGATATCTCCTAAACGGTTAGAGATACAGGCTTCGGACAGGTACCAAATTAAGGCCCTTTCAAAACCCTACATTTTGGACTACATGGACGACTCTCTACTCCCAGTAGAAGCGGAGATATCGACGGATGAAGACTGGATATCGACGGAGAAAGGTTGGAAAACTTTAACCTTCGATATCTCCTAAACGGTTAGAGATACAGGCTTCGGACAGGTACCAAATTAAAGCCCTTTCAAAACCCTACATTTTGCACTACATGGACGACTCTCTACTCCCAGTAGAAGCGGAGATATCGACGGAGAAAGGTTGGAAAACTTTAACCTTCGATATCTCCTAAACGGTTAGAGATACAGGCTTCGGACAGGTACCAAATTAAAGCCCTTTCAAAACCCTACATTTTGGACTACATGGACGACCCTCTACTCCCAGTAGAAGCGGAGATATCGACGGATGAAGGATGGATATCGACGGAGAAAGGTTGGAAAACTTTAACCTTCGATATCTCCTAAACGGTTAGAGATACAGGATTCGGACAGGTACCAAATTAAAGCCCTTTCAAAACCCTACATTTTGGACTACATGGACGACCCTCTACTCCCAGTAGAAGCGGAGATATCGACGGATGAAGGATGGATATCGACGGAGAAAGGTTGGAAAACTTTAACCTTCGATATCTCCTAAACGGTTAGAGATACAGGCTTCGGACAGGTACCAAATTAAAGCCCTTTCAAAACCCTACATTTTGCACTACATGGACGACTCTCTACTCCCAGTAGAAGCGGAGATATCGACGGAGAAAGGTTGGAAAACTTTAACCTTCGATATCTCCTAAACGGTTAGAGATACAGGCTTCGGACAGGTACCAAATTAAAGCCCTTTCAAAACCCTACATTTTGGACTACATGGACGACCCTCTACTCCCAGTAGAAGCGGAGATATCGACGGATGAAGGATGGATATCGACGGAGAAAGGTTGGAAAACTTTAACCTTCGATATCTCCTAAACGGTTAGAGATACAGGCTTCGGACAGGTACCAAATTAAAGCCCTTTCAAAACCCTACATTTTGCACTACATGGACGACTCTCTACTCCCAGTAGAAGCGGAGATATCGACGGAGGAAGGTTGGAAAACTTTAACCTTCGATATCTCCTAAACGGTTAGAGATACAGGCTTCGGACAGGTACCAAATTAAAGCCCTTTCAAAACCCTACATTTTGCACTACATGGACGACTCTCTACTCCCAGTAGAAGCGGAGATATCGACGGAGAAAGGTTGGAAAACTTTAACCTTCGATATCTCCTAAACGGTTAGAGATACAGGCTTCGGACAGGTACCAAATTAAAGCCCTTTCAAAACCCTACATTTTGCACTACATGGACGACTCTCTACTCCCAGTAGAAGCGGAGATATCGACGGAGAAAGGTTGGAAAACTTTAACCTTCGATATCTCCTAAACGGTTAGAGATACAGGCTTCGGACAGGTACCAAATTAAAGCCCTTTCAAAACCTACATTTTGCACTACATGGACGACTCTCTACTCCTAGTAGAAGCGGAGATATCGACGGAGAAAGGTTGGAAATCTTTAACCTTCGATATCTCCTAAACGGTTAGAGATACAGGCTTCGGACAGGTACCAAATTAAAGCCCTTTCAAAACCCTACATTTTGGACTACATGGACGACCCTCTACTCCCAGTAGAAGCGGAGATATCGACGGATGAAGGATGGATATCGACGGAGAAAGGTTGGAAAACTTTAACCTTCGATATCTCCTAAACTGTTATAGATACAGGCTTCGGACAGGTACCAAATTAAAGCCCTTTCAAAACCCTACATTTTGCGCTACATGGACGACTCTCTACTCCCAGTAGAAGCGGAGATATCGACGGAGAAAGGTTGGAAAACTTTAACCTTCGATATCTCCTAAACGGTTAGAGATACAGGCTTCGGACAGGTACCAAATTAAAGCCCTTTCAAAACCCTACATTTTGGACTACATGGACGACCCTCTACTCCCAGTAGAAGCGGAGATATCGACGGATGAAGACTGGATATCGACGGAGAAAGGTTGGAAAACTTTAACCTTCGATATCTCCTAAACGGTTAGAGATACAGGCTTCGGACAGGTACCAAATTAAAGCCCTTTCAAAACCCTACAGTTTGCACTACATGGACGACTCTCTACTCCCAGTAGAAGCGGAGATATCGACGGAGAAAGGTTGGAAATTTTAACCTTCGATATCTCCTAAACGGTTAGAGATACAGGCTTCGGACAGGTACCAAATTAAAGCCCTTTCAAAACCCTACATTTTGCACTACATGGACGACTCTCTACTCCCAGTAGAAGCGGAGATATCGACGGAGAAATGTTGGAAATCTTTAACCTTCGATATCTCCTAAACAGTTAGAGATACAGGCTTCGGACAGGTACCAAATTAAAGCCCTTTCAAAACCCTACATTTTGGACTACATGGACGACTCTCTACTCCCAGTAGAAGCGGAGATATCGACGGATGAAGGCTGGATATCGACGGAGAAAGGTTGGAAAACTTTAACCTTCGATATCTCCTAAACGGTTAGAGATACAGGCTTCGGACAGGTACCAAATTAAAGCCCTTTCAAAACCCTACATTTTGGACTACATGGACGACTCCTACTCCCAGTAGAAGCGGAGATATCGACGGAGAAAGGTTGAAACTTTAACCTTCGATATCTCCTAAACGGTTAGAGATACAGGCTTCGGACAGGTACCAAATTAAAGCCCTTTCAAAACCCTACATTTTGGACTACATGGACGACCTCTACTCCCAGTAGAAGCGGAGATATCGACGGATGAAGCTGGATATCGACGGAGAAAGGTTGGAAAACTTTAACCTTCGATATCTCCTAAACGGTTAGAGATACAGGCTTCGGACAGGTACCAAATTAAAGCCCTTTCAAAACCCTACATTTTGGACTACATGGACGACCTCTACTCCCAGTAGAAGCGGAGATATCGACGGATGAAGGGGATATCGACGGAGAAAGGTTGGAAAACTTTAACCTTCGATATCTCCTAAACGGTTAGAGATACAGGCTTCGGACAGGTACCAAATTAAAGCCCTTTCAAAACCCTACATTTTGGACTACATGGACGACCTCTACTCCCATAGAAGCGGAGATATCGACGACGGAGAAAAGGTTGGAAAACTTTAACCTTCGATATCTCCTAAACGGTTAGAGATACAGGCTTCGGACAGGTACCAAATTAAAGCCCTTTCAAAACCCTACATTTTGGACTACATGGACGACCCTCTACTCCCATAGAAGCGGAGATATCGACGATGAAGCTGGATATCGACGGAGAAAGGTTGGAAAACTTTAACCTTCGATATCTCCTAAACGGTTAGAGATACAGGCTTCGGACAGGTACCAAATTAAAGCCCTTTCAAAACC
>NW_020230290.1:0-26887 GCF_003227715.2 Harpegnathos saltator
TCTCTCTACTCCCAGTAGAAGCGGAGATATCGACGGATAAGGCTGGATATCGATAGAGAAAGGCTGGAAAACTTTAACCTTCGATATCTCCTAAACGGTTAGAGATACAGGCTTCGGACTGGTACCAAATTAAAGCCCTTTCAAAACCCTACATTTTGGACTACATGGACGACTCTCTACTCCCAGTAGAAGCGGAGATATCGACGGATGAAGGCTGGATATCGATAGAGAAAGGCTGGAAAACTTTAACCTTCGATATCTCCTAAACGGTTAGAGATACAGGCTTCGGACTGGTACCAAATTAAAGCCCTTTCAAAACCCTACATATTGGCCTACATGGACGACTCTCTACTCCCAGTGGAAACGGAGATATCGACGGAGAAAGGTTGGAAAACTTTAACCTTCGATATCTCCTAAACGGTTAGAGATACAGGCTTCGGGCTGGTACCAAATTAAAGCCCTTTCGAAACCCTACATTTTGGACTACATGGACGACTCTCTACTCCCAGTAGAAGCGGAGATATCGACGGATGAAGGCTGGATATCGATGGAGAAAAGCACTAAAACTTTAACCTTCGATATCTCCTAAACGGTTAGAGATACAGGCTTCGGACTGGTACCAAATTAAAGCCCTTTCAAAACCCTACATTTTGGACTACATGGACGACTCTCTACTCCCAGTGGAAGCGGAGATATCGACGGAGAAAGGTTGGAAAACTTTTAACCTTCGATATCTCCTAAACGGTTAGAGATACAGGCTTCGGACTGGTACCAAATTAAAGCCCTTTCAAAACCCTACATTTTGGACTACATGGACGACTCTCTACTCCCAGTGGAAGCGGAGATATCGACGGAGAAAGTGGATTCGGAAAACTTTTAACCTTCGATATCTCCTAAACGGTTAGAGATACAGGCTTCGGACTGGTACCAAATTAAAGCCCTTTCAAAACCCTACATTTTGGACTACATGGACGACTCTCTACTCCCAGTGGAAGCGGAGATATCGACGGAGAAAGGATATGATGAGAAAGCTGAAATTTAACCTTCGATATCTCCTAAACGGTTAGAGATACAGGCTTCGGACTGGTACCAAATTAAAGCCCTTTCAAAACCCTACATTTTGGACTACATGGACGACTCTCTACTCCCAGTAGAAGCGGAGATATCGACGGATGAAGGCTGGATATCGATGGAGAAAGGCTGTAAAACTTTAACCTTCGATATCTCCTAAACGGTTAGAGATACAGGCTTCGGACTGGTACCAAATTAAAGCCCTTTCAAAACCCTACATTTTGGACTACATGGACGACTCTCTACTCCCAGTGGAAGCGGAGATATCGACGGAGAAAGGTTGGAAAACTTTAACCTTCGATATCTCCTAAACGGTTAGAGATACAGGCTTCGGACTGGTACCAAATTAAAGCCCTTTCAAAACCCTACATTTTGGACTACATGGACGACTCTCTACTCCCAGTAGAAGCGGAGATATCGACGGATGAAGCTGGATATCGATGAGAAAGGCTGAAAACTTTAACCTTCGATATCTCCTAAACGGTTAGAGATACAGGCTTCGGACTGGTACCAAATTAAAGCCCTTTCAAAACCCTACATTTTGGACTACATGGACGACTCTCTACTCCCAGTGAAGCGGAGATATCGACGGATGAAGCTGGATATCGAGAGAAAGGCTGAAAACTTTAACCTTCGATATCTCCTAAACGGTTAGAGATACAGGCTTCGGACTGGTACCAAATTAAAGCCCTTTCAAAACCCTACATTTTGGACTACATGGACGACTCTCTACTCCCAGTGGAAGCGGAGATATCGACGGAGAAAGGTTGGAAAACTTTAACCTTCGATATCTCCTAAACGGTTAGAGATACAGGCTTCGGACTGGTACCAAATTAAAGCCCTTTCAAAACCCTACATTTTGGACTACATGGACGACTCTCTACTCCCAGTAGAAGCGGAGATATCGACGGATGAAGCTGGATATCGATGAGAAAGGCTGGAAAACTTTAACCTTCGATATCTCCTAAACGGTTAGAGATACAGGCTTCGGACTGGTACCAAATTAAAGCCCTTTCAAAACCCTACATTTTGGACTACATGGACGACTCTCTACTCCCAGTAGAAGCGGAGATATCGACGGATGAAGCTGGATATCGATGGAGAAAGGCTGGAAAACTTTAACCTTCGATATCTCCTAAACGGTTAGAGATACAGGCTTCGGACTGGTACCAAATTAAAGCCCTTTCAAAACCCTACATTTTGGACTACATGGACGACTCTCTACTCCCAGTAGAAGCGGAGATATCGACGGATGAAGCTGGATATCGATGAGAAAGGCTGGAAAACTTTAACCTTCGATATCTCCTAAACGGTTAGAGATACAGGCTTCGGACTGGTACCAAATTAAAGCCCTTTCAAAACCCTACATTTTGGACTACATGGACGACTCTACTCTCTACTCCCAGTAGAAGCGGAGATATCGACGGATGAAGCTGGATATCGATGAGAAAGGCTGGAAAACTTTAACCTTCGATATCTCCTAAACGGTTAGAGATACAGGCTTCGGACTGGTACCAAATTAAAGCCCTTTCAAAACCCTACATTTTGGACTACATGGACGACTCTCTACTCCCAGTGGAAGCGGAGATATCGACGGAGAAAGGTTGGAAAACTTTAACCTTCGATATCTCCTAAACGGTTAGAGATACAGGCTTCGGACTGGTACCAAATTAAAGCCCTTTCAAAACCCTACATTTTGGACTACATGGACGACTCTCTACTCCCAGTAGAAGCGGAGATATCGACGGATGAAGGCTGGATATCGATAGAGAAAGGCTGGAAAACTTTAACCTTCGATATCTCCTAAACGGTTAGAGATACAGGCTTCGGACTGGTACCAAATTAAAGCCCTTTCAAAACCCTACATTTTGGACTACATGGACGACTCTCTACTCCCAGTAGAAGCGGAGATATCGACGGATGAAGCTGGATATCGATGAGAAAGGCTGGAAAACTTTAACCTTCGATATCTCCTAAACGGTTAGAGATACAGGCTTCGGACTGGTACCAAATTAAAGCCCTTTCAAAACCCTACATTTTGGACTACATGGACGACTCTCTACTCCCAGTAGAAGCGGAGATATCGACGGATGAAGGCTGGATATCGATGAGAAAGGCTGGAAAACTTTAACCTTCGATATCTCCTAAACGGTTAGAGATACAGGCTTCGGACTGGTACCAAATTAAAGCCCTTTCAAAACCCTACATTTTGGACTACATGGACGACTCTCTACTCCCAGTAGAAGCGGAGATATCGACGGATGAAAGCTGGATATCGATGAGAAAGGCTGAAAACTTTAACCTTCGATATCTCCTAAACGGTTAGAGATACAGGCTTCGGACTGGTACCAAATTAAAGCCCTTTCAAAACCCTACATTTTGGACTACATGGACGACTCTCTACTCCCAGTGGAAGCGGAGATATCGACGGAGAAAGTGGATATGGAGAAAACTTTAACCTTCGATATCTCCTAAACGGTTAGAGATACAGGCTTCGGACTGGTACCAAATTAAAGCCCTTTCAAAACCCTACATTTTGGACTACATGGACGACTCTCTACTCCCAGTAGAAGCGGAGATATCGACGGATGAAGGCTGGATATCGATGAGAAAGGCTGAAAACTTTAACCTTCGATATCTCCTAAACGGTTAGAGATACAGGCTTCGGACTGGTACCAAATTAAAGCCCTTTCAAAACCCTACATTTTGGACTACATGGACGACTCTCTACTCCCAGTAGAAGCGGAGATATCGACGGATGAAGCTGGATATCGATGAGAAAGGCTGAAAACTTTAACCTTCGATATCTCCTAAACGGTTAGAGATACAGGCTTCGGACTGGTACCAAATTAAAGCCCTTTCAAAACCCTACATTTTGGACTACATGGACGACTCTCTACTCCCAGTAGAAGCGGAGATATCGACGGATGAAGCTGGATATCGATGAGAAAGGCTGGAAAACTTTAACCTTCGATATCTCCTAAACGGTTAGAGATACAGGCTTCGGACTGGTACCAAATTAAAGCCCTTTCAAAACCCTACATTTTGGACTACATGGACGACTCTCTACTCCCAGTAGAAGCGGAGATATCGACGGATGAAAGCTGGATATCGATGAGAAAGGCTGAAACTTTAACCTTCGATATCTCCTAAACGGTTAGAGATACAGGCTTCGGACTGGTACCAAATTAAAGCCCTTTCAAAACCCTACATTTTGGACTACATGGACGACTCTCTACTCCCAGTGAAGCGGAGATATCGACGGATGAAGCTGGATATCGATGAGAAAGGCTGGAAAACTTTAACCTTCGATATCTCCTAAACGGTTAGAGATACAGGCTTCGGACTGGTACCAAATTAAAGCCCTTTCAAAACCCTACATTTTGGACTACATGGACGACTCTCTACTCCCAGTAGAAGCGGAGATATCGACGGATGAAGGCTGGATATCGATGGAGAAAGGCTGGAAAACTTTAACCTTCGATATCTCCTAAACGGTTAGAGATACAGGCTTCGGACTGGTACCAAATTAAAGCCCTTTCAAAACCCTACATTTTGGACTACATGGACGACTCTCTACTCCCAGTGGAAGCGGAGATATCGACGGATGAAAGTGGATATCGATGAGAAAGCTGAAAACTTTAACCTTCGATATCTCCTAAACGGTTAGAGATACAGGCTTCGGACTGGTACCAAATTAAAGCCCTTTCAAAACCCTACATTTTGGACTACATGGACGACTCTCTACTCCCAGTAGAAGCGGAGATATCGACGGATGAAAGCTGGATATCGATGGAGGTGAAAACTTTAACCTTCGATATCTCCTAAACGGTTAGAGATACAGGCTTCGGACTGGTACCAAATTAAAGCCCTTTCAAAACCCTACATTTTGGACTACATGGACGACTCTCTACTCCCAGTAGAAGCGGAGATATCGACGGATGAAGCTGGATATCGATGAGAAAGGCTGGAAAACTTTAACCTTCGATATCTCCTAAACGGTTAGAGATACAGGCTTCGGACTGGTACCAAATTAAAGCCCTTTCAAAACCCTACATTTTGGACTACATGGACGACTCTCTACTCCCAGTAGAAGCGGAGATATCGACGGATGAAGCTGGATATCGATGAGAAAGGCTGAAAACTTTAACCTTCGATATCTCCTAAACGGTTAGAGATACAGGCTTCGGACTGGTACCAAATTAAAGCCCTTTCAAAACCCTACATTTTGGACTACATGGACGACTCTCTACTCCCAGTAGAAGCGGAGATATCGACGGAGAAGTGGATATCGATGAGAAAGGCTGAAAACTTTAACCTTCGATATCTCCTAAACGGTTAGAGATACAGGCTTCGGACTGGTACCAAATTAAAGCCCTTTCAAAACCCTACATTTTGGACTACATGGACGACTCTCTACTCCCAGTAGAAGCGGAGATATCGACGGATGAAGCTGGATATCGATGAGAAAGGCTGGAAAACTTTAACCTTCGATATCTCCTAAACGGTTAGAGATACAGGCTTCGGACTGGTACCAAATTAAAGCCCTTTCAAAACCCTACATTTTGGACTACATGGACGACTCTCTACTCCCAGTAGAAGCGGAGATATCGACGGATGAAGCTGGATATCGATGAGAAAGGCTGGAAAACTTTAACCTTCGATATCTCCTAAACGGTTAGAGATACAGGCTTCGGACTGGTACCAAATTAAAGCCCTTTCAAAACCCTACATTTTGGACTACATGGACGACTCTCTACTCCCAGTAGAAGCGGAGATATCGACGGATGAAGCTGGATATCGATGAGAAAGGCTGGAAAACTTTAACCTTCGATATCTCCTAAACGGTTAGAGATACAGGCTTCGGACTGGTACCAAATTAAAGCCCTTTCAAAACCCTACATTTTGGACTACATGGACGACTCTCTACTCCCAGTAGAAGCGGAGATATCGACGGATGAAGCTGGATATCGATGAGAAAGGCTGGAAAACTTTAACCTTCGATATCTCCTAAACGGTTAGAGATACAGGCTTCGGACTGGTACCAAATTAAAGCCCTTTCAAAACCCTACATTTTGGACTACATGGACGACTCTCTACTCCCAGTAGAAGCGGAGATATCGACGGATGAAGCTGGATATCGATGAGAAAGGCTGGAAAACTTTAACCTTCGATATCTCCTAAACGGTTAGAGATACAGGCTTCGGACTGGTACCAAATTAAAGCCCTTTCAAAACCCTACATTTTGGACTACATGGACGACTCTCTACTCCCAGTAGAAGCGGAGATATCGACGGATGAAGCTGGATATCGATGAGAAAGGCTGGAAAACTTTAACCTTCGATATCTCCTAAACGGTTAGAGATACAGGCTTCGGACTGGTACCAAATTAAAGCCCTTTCAAAACCCTACATTTTGGACTACATGGACGACTCTCTACTCCCAGTAGAAGCGGAGATATCGACGGATGAAGCTGGATATCGATGAGAAAGGCTGAAAACTTTAACCTTCGATATCTCCTAAACGGTTAGAGATACAGGCTTCGGACTGGTACCAAATTAAAGCCCTTTCAAAACCCTACATTTTGGACTACATGGACGACTCTCTACTCCCAGTGGAAGCGGAGATATCGACGGAGAAAGGTTGGAAAACTTTAACCTTCGATATCTCCTAAACGGTTAGAGATACAGGCTTCGGACTGGTACCAAATTAAAGCCCTTTCAAAACCCTACATTTTGGACTACATGGACGACTCTCTACTCCCAGTAGAAGCGGAGATATCGACGGATGAAGCTGGATATCGATGAGAAAGGCTGGAAAACTTTAACCTTCGATATCTCCTAAACGGTTAGAGATACAGGCTTCGGACTGGTACCAAATTAAAGCCCTTTCAAAACCCTACATTTTGGACTACATGGACGACTCTCTACTCCCAGTAGAAGCGGAGATATCGACGGATGAAGGCTGGATATCGATGAGAAAGGCTGAAAACTTTAACCTTCGATATCTCCTAAACGGTTAGAGATACAGGCTTCGGACTGGTACCAAATTAAAGCCCTTTCAAAACCCTACATTTTGGACTACATGGACGACTCTCTACTCCCAGTGGAAGCGGAGATATCGACGGAGAAAGTGGATATCGAGAGAAAGCTGAAAACTTTAACCTTCGATATCTCCTAAACGGTTAGAGATACAGGCTTCGGACTGGTACCAAATTAAAGCCCTTTCAAAACCCTACATTTTGGACTACATGGACGACTCTCTACTCCCAGTAGAAGCGGAGATATCGACGGATGAAAGCTGGATATCGATGAGAAAGGCTGGAAAACTTTAACCTTCGATATCTCCTAAACGGTTAGAGATACAGGCTTCGGACTGGTACCAAATTAAAGCCCTTTCAAAACCCTACATTTTGGACTACATGGACGACTCTCTACTCCCAGTAGAAGCGGAGATATCGACGGATGAAGGCTGGATATCGATGGAGAAAGGCTGGAAAACTTTAACCTTCGATATCTCCTAAACGGTTAGAGATACAGGCTTCGGACTGGTACCAAATTAAAGCCCTTTCAAAACCCTACATTTTGGACTACATGGACGACTCTCTACTCCCAGTAGAAGCGGAGATATCGACGGATGAAGGCTGGATATCGATGAGAAAGGCTGGAAAACTTTAACCTTCGATATCTCCTAAACGGTTAGAGATACAGGCTTCGGACTGGTACCAAATTAAAGCCCTTTCAAAACCCTACATTTTGGACTACATGGACGACTCTCTACTCCCAGTAGAAGCGGAGATATCGACGGATGAAGCTGGATATCGATGAGAAAGGCTGGAAAACTTTAACCTTCGATATCTCCTAAACGGTTAGAGATACAGGCTTCGGACTGGTACCAAATTAAAGCCCTTTCAAAACCCTACATTTTGGACTACATGGACGACTCTCTACTCCCAGTAGAAGCGGAGATATCGACGGATGAAGCTGGATATCGATGAGAAAGGCTGGAAAACTTTAACCTTCGATATCTCCTAAACGGTTAGAGATACAGGCTTCGGACTGGTACCAAATTAAAGCCCTTTCAAAACCCTACATTTTGGACTACATGGACGACTCTCTACTCCCAGTGAAGCGGAGATATCGACGGATGAAGCTGGATATCGATGAGAAAGGCTGGAAAACTTTAACCTTCGATATCTCCTAAACGGTTAGAGATACAGGCTTCGGACTGGTACCAAATTAAAGCCCTTTCAAAACCCTACATTTTGGACTACATGGACGACTCTCTACTCCCAGTAGAAGCGGAGATATCGACGGATGAAGCTGGATATCGATGAGAAAGGCTGGAAAACTTTAACCTTCGATATCTCCTAAACGGTTAGAGATACAGGCTTCGGACTGGTACCAAATTAAAGCCCTTTCAAAACCCTACATTTTGGACTACATGGACGACTCTCTACTCCCAGTAGAAGCGGAGATATCGACGGATGAAGCTGGATATCGATGGAGAAAGGCTGAAAACTTTAACCTTCGATATCTCCTAAACGGTTAGAGATACAGGCTTCGGACTGGTACCAAATTAAAGCCCTTTCAAAACCCTACATTTTGGACTACATGGACGACTCTCTACTCCCAGTAGAAGCGGAGATATCGACGGATGAAAGTGGATATCGATGAGAAAGCTGAAACTTTAACCTTCGATATCTCCTAAACGGTTAGAGATACAGGCTTCGGACTGGTACCAAATTAAAGCCCTTTCAAAACCCTACATTTTGGACTACATGGACGACTCTCTACTCCCAGTAGAAGCGGAGATATCGACGGATGAAGGCTGGATATCGATGAGAAAGGCTGGAAAACTTTAACCTTCGATATCTCCTAAACGGTTAGAGATACAGGCTTCGGACTGGTACCAAATTAAAGCCCTTTCAAAACCCTACATTTTGGACTACATGGACGACTCTCTACTCCCAGTAGAAGCGGAGATATCGACGGATGAAGTGGATATCGATGAGAAAGGCTGAAAACTTTAACCTTCGATATCTCCTAAACGGTTAGAGATACAGGCTTCGGACTGGTACCAAATTAAAGCCCTTTCAAAACCCTACATTTTGGACTACATGGACGACTCTCTACTCCCAGTAGAAGCGGAGATATCGACGGATGAAGCTGGATATCGATGAGAAAGGCTGGAAAACTTTAACCTTCGATATCTCCTAAACGGTTAGAGATACAGGCTTCGGACTGGTACCAAATTAAAGCCCTTTCAAAACCCTACATTTTGGACTACATGGACGACTCTCTACTCCCAGTGGAAGCGGAGATATCGACGGAGAAGTGGATATCGATGAGAAAGGCTGAAAACTTTAACCTTCGATATCTCCTAAACGGTTAGAGATACAGGCTTCGGACTGGTACCAAATTAAAGCCCTTTCAAAACCCTACATTTTGGACTACATGGACGACTCTCTACTCCCAGTAGAAGCGGAGATATCGACGGATGAAGGCTGGATATCGATGAGAAAGGCTGGAAAACTTTAACCTTCGATATCTCCTAAACGGTTAGAGATACAGGCTTCGGACTGGTACCAAATTAAAGCCCTTTCAAAACCCTACATTTTGGACTACATGGACGACTCTCTACTCCCAGTGGAAGCGGAGATATCGACGGATGAAGCTGGATATCGATGAGAAAGGCTGGAAAACTTTAACCTTCGATATCTCCTAAACGGTTAGAGATACAGGCTTCGGACTGGTACCAAATTAAAGCCCTTTCAAAACCCTACATTTTGGACTACATGGACGACTCTCTACTCCCAGTGAAGCGGAGATATCGACGGATGAAAGCTGGATATCGATGAGAAAGGCTGAAAACTTTAACCTTCGATATCTCCTAAACGGTTAGAGATACAGGCTTCGGACTGGTACCAAATTAAAGCCCTTTCAAAACCCTACATTTTGGACTACATGGACGACTCTCTACTCCCAGTGGAAGCGGAGATATCGACGGAGAAAGGTTGGAAAACTTTAACCTTCGATATCTCCTAAACGGTTAGAGATACAGGCTTCGGACTGGTACCAAATTAAAGCCCTTTCAAAACCCTACATTTTGGACTACATGGACGACTCTCTACTCCCAGTAGAAGCGGAGATATCGACGGATGAAGCTGGATATCGATGAGAAAGGCTGGAAAACTTTAACCTTCGATATCTCCTAAACGGTTAGAGATACAGGCTTCGGACTGGTACCAAATTAAAGCCCTTTCAAAACCCTACATTTTGGACTACATGGACGACTCTCTACTCCCAGTAGAAGCGGAGATATCGACGGATGAAGCTGGATATCGATGAGAAAGGCTGGAAAACTTTAACCTTCGATATCTCCTAAACGGTTAGAGATACAGGCTTCGGACTGGTACCAAATTAAAGCCCTTTCAAAACCCTACATTTTGGACTACATGGACGACTCTCTACTCCCAGTAGAAGCGGAGATATCGACGGATGAAGGCTGGATATCGATAGAGAAAGGCTGGAAAACTTTAACCTTCGATATCTCCTAAACGGTTAGAGATACAGGCTTCGGACTGGTACCAAATTAAAGCCCTTTCAAAACCCTACATTTTGGACTACATGGACGACTCTCTACTCCCAGTAGAAGCGGAGATATCGACGGATGAAGGCTGGATATCGATGAGAAAGGCTGGAAAACTTTAACCTTCGATATCTCCTAAACGGTTAGAGATACAGGCTTCGGACTGGTACCAAATTAAAGCCCTTTCAAAACCCTACATTTTGGACTACATGGACGACTCTCTACTCCCAGTAGAAGCGGAGATATCGACGGATGAAGCTGGATATCGATGGAGAAAGGCTGAAAACTTTAACCTTCGATATCTCCTAAACGGTTAGAGATACAGGCTTCGGACTGGTACCAAATTAAAGCCCTTTCAAAACCCTACATTTTGGACTACATGGACGACTCTCTACTCCCAGTGGAAGCGGAGATATCGACGGAGAAATGGTTGGAAAACTTTAACCTTCGATATCTCCTAAACGGTTAGAGATACAGGCTTCGGACTGGTACCAAATTAAAGCCCTTTCAAAACCCTACATTTTGGACTACATGGACGACTCTCTACTCCCAGTAGAAGCGGAGATATCGACGGATGAAGCTGGATATCGATGAGAAAGGCTGGAAAACTTTAACCTTCGATATCTCCTAAACGGTTAGAGATACAGGCTTCGGACTGGTACCAAATTAAAGCCCTTTCAAAACCCTACATTTTGGACTACATGGACGACTCTCTACTCCCAGTGGAAGCGGAGATATCGACGGAGAAAGGTTGGAAAACTTTAACCTTCGATATCTCCTAAACGGTTAGAGATACAGGCTTCGGACTGGTACCAAATTAAAGCCCTTTCAAAACCCTACATTTTGGACTACATGGACGACTCTCTACTCCCAGTAGAAGCGGAGATATCGACGGATGAAGGCTGGATATCGATAGAGAAAGGCTGGAAAACTTTAACCTTCGATATCTCCTAAACGGTTAGAGATACAGGCTTCGGACTGGTACCAAATTAAAGCCCTTTCAAAACCCTACATTTTGGACTACATGGACGACTCTCTACTCCCAGTAGAAGCGGAGATATCGACGGAGAAGCTGGATATCGATGAGAAAGGTGGAAAACTTTAACCTTCGATATCTCCTAAACGGTTAGAGATACAGGCTTCGGACTGGTACCAAATTAAAGCCCTTTCAAAACCCTACATTTTGGACTACATGGACGACTCTCTACTCCCAGTAGAAGCGGAGATATCGACGGATGAAGCTGGATATCGATGAGAAAGGCTGAAAACTTTAACCTTCGATATCTCCTAAACGGTTAGAGATACAGGCTTCGGACTGGTACCAAATTAAAGCCCTTTCAAAACCCTACATTTTGGACTACATGGACGACTCTCTACTCCCAGTGGAAGCGGAGATATCGACGGAGAAAGGTTGGAAAACTTTAACCTTCGATATCTCCTAAACGGTTAGAGATACAGGCTTCGGACTGGTACCAAATTAAAGCCCTTTCAAAACCCTACATTTTGGACTACATGGACGACTCTCTACTCCCAGTAGAAGCGGAGATATCGACGGATGAAGTGGATATCGATGGAAAACTTTAACCTTCGATATCTCCTAAACGGTTAGAGATACAGGCTTCGGACTGGTACCAAATTAAAGCCCTTTCAAAACCCTACATTTTGGACTACATGGACGACTCTCTACTCCCAGTAGAAGCGGAGATATCGACGGATGAAGGCTGGATATCGATAGAGAAAGGCTGGAAAACTTTAACCTTCGATATCTCCTAAACGGTTAGAGATACAGGCTTCGGACTGGTACCAAATTAAAGCCCTTTCAAAACCCTACATTTTGGACTACATGGACGACTCTCTACTCCCAGTAGAAGCGGAGATATCGACGGATGAAGGCTGGATATCGATGAGAAAGGCTGGAAAACTTTAACCTTCGATATCTCCTAAACGGTTAGAGATACAGGCTTCGGACTGGTACCAAATTAAAGCCCTTTCAAAACCCTACATTTTGGACTACATGGACGACTCTCTACTCCCAGTAGAAGCGGAGATATCGACGGAGAAGTGGATATCGATGAGAAAGGCTGAAAACTTTAACCTTCGATATCTCCTAAACGGTTAGAGATACAGGCTTCGGACTGGTACCAAATTAAAGCCCTTTCAAAACCCTACATTTTGGACTACATGGACGACTCTCTACTCCCAGTAGAAGCGGAGATATCGACGGATGAAGGCTGGATATCGATGAGAAAGGCTGGAAAACTTTAACCTTCGATATCTCCTAAACGGTTAGAGATACAGGCTTCGGACTGGTACCAAATTAAAGCCCTTTCAAAACCCTACATTTTGGACTACATGGACGACTCTCTACTCCCAGTGGAAGCGGAGATATCGACGGAGAAAGGTTGGAAAACTTTAACCTTCGATATCTCCTAAACGGTTAGAGATACAGGCTTCGGACTGGTACCAAATTAAAGCCCTTTCAAAACCCTACATTTTGGACTACATGGACGACTCTCTACTCCCAGTAGAAGCGGAGATATCGACGGATGAAGGCTGGATATCGATAGAGAAAGGCTGGAAAACTTTAACCTTCGATATCTCCTAAACGGTTAGAGATACAGGCTTCGGACTGGTACCAAATTAAAGCCCTTTCAAAACCCTACATTTTGGACTACATGGACGACTCTCTACTCCCAGTAGAAGCGGAGATATCGACGGATGAAGGCTGGATATCGATGAGAAAGGCTGGAAAACTTTAACCTTCGATATCTCCTAAACGGTTAGAGATACAGGCTTCGGACTGGTACCAAATTAAAGCCCTTTCAAAACCCTACATTTTGGACTACATGGACGACTCTCTACTCCCAGTAGAAGCGGAGATATCGACGGATGAAGCTGGATATCGATGAGAAAGGCTGGAAAACTTTAACCTTCGATATCTCCTAAACGGTTAGAGATACAGGCTTCGGACTGGTACCAAATTAAAGCCCTTTCAAAACCCTACATTTTGGACTACATGGACGACTCTCTACTCCCAGTAGAAGCGGAGATATCGACGGATGAAGGCTGGATATCGATGAGAAAGGCTGAAAACTTTAACCTTCGATATCTCCTAAACGGTTAGAGATACAGGCTTCGGACTGGTACCAAATTAAAGCCCTTTCAAAACCCTACATTTTGGACTACATGGACGACTCTCTACTCCCAGTAGAAGCGGAGATATCGACGGATGAAGGCTGGATATCGATAGAGAAAGGCTGGAAAACTTTAACCTTCGATATCTCCTAAACGGTTAGAGATACAGGCTTCGGACTGGTACCAAATTAAAGCCCTTTCAAAACCCTACATTTTGGACTACATGGACGACTCTCTACTCCCAGTAGAAGCGGAGATATCGACGGATGAAGCTGGATATCGATGAGAAAGGCTGGAAAACTTTAACCTTCGATATCTCCTAAACGGTTAGAGATACAGGCTTCGGACTGGTACCAAATTAAAGCCCTTTCAAAACCCTACATTTTGGACTACATGGACGACTCTCTACTCCCAGTGGAAGCGGAGATATCGACGGAGAAAGGTTGGAAAACTTTAACCTTCGATATCTCCTAAACGGTTAGAGATACAGGCTTCGGACTGGTACCAAATTAAAGCCCTTTCAAAACCCTACATTTTGGACTACATGGACGACTCTCTACTCCCAGTAGAAGCGGAGATATCGACGGATGAAGGCTGGATATCGATGAGAAAGGCTGGAAAACTTTAACCTTCGATATCTCCTAAACGGTTAGAGATACAGGCTTCGGACTGGTACCAAATTAAAGCCCTTTCAAAACCCTACATTTTGGACTACATGGACGACTCTCTACTCCCAGTAGAAGCGGAGATATCGACGGATGAAAGTGGATATCGATGAGAAAGGCTGAAAACTTTAACCTTCGATATCTCCTAAACGGTTAGAGATACAGGCTTCGGACTGGTACCAAATTAAAGCCCTTTCAAAACCCTACATTTTGGACTACATGGACGACTCTCTACTCCCAGTAGAAGCGGAGATATCGACGGATGAAGCTGGATATCGATGAGAAAGGCTGGAAAACTTTAACCTTCGATATCTCCTAAACGGTTAGAGATACAGGCTTCGGACTGGTACCAAATTAAAGCCCTTTCAAAACCCTACATTTTGGACTACATGGACGACTCTCTACTCCCAGTAGAAGCGGAGATATCGACGGATGAAGCTGGATATCGATGAGAAAGGCTGGAAAACTTTAACCTTCGATATCTCCTAAACGGTTAGAGATACAGGCTTCGGACTGGTACCAAATTAAAGCCCTTTCAAAACCCTACATTTTGGACTACATGGACGACTCTCTACTCCCAGTGGAAGCGGAGATATCGACGGAGAAATGGATATGGAGAAAACTTTAACCTTCGATATCTCCTAAACGGTTAGAGATACAGGCTTCGGACTGGTACCAAATTAAAGCCCTTTCAAAACCCTACATTTTGGACTACATGGACGACTCTCTACTCCCAGTAGAAGCGGAGATATCGACGGATGAAGCTGGATATCGATGAGAAAGGCTGGAAAACTTTAACCTTCGATATCTCCTAAACGGTTAGAGATACAGGCTTCGGACTGGTACCAAATTAAAGCCCTTTCAAAACCCTACATTTTGGACTACATGGACGACTCTCTACTCCCAGTAGAAGCGGAGATATCGACGGATGAAGCTGGATATCGATGAGAAAGGCTGAAAACTTTAACCTTCGATATCTCCTAAACGGTTAGAGATACAGGCTTCGGACTGGTACCAAATTAAAGCCCTTTCAAAACCCTACATTTTGGACTACATGGACGACTCTCTACTCCCAGTAGAAGCGGAGATATCGACGGATGAAGCTGGATATCGATGAGAAAGGCTGGAAAACTTTAACCTTCGATATCTCCTAAACGGTTAGAGATACAGGCTTCGGACTGGTACCAAATTAAAGCCCTTTCAAAACCCTACATTTTGGACTACATGGACGACTCTCTACTCCCAGTAGAAGCGGAGATATCGACGGAGAAGGGATATCGATGGAAAGTGAAACTTTAACCTTCGATATCTCCTAAACGGTTAGAGATACAGGCTTCGGACTGGTACCAAATTAAAGCCCTTTCAAAACCCTACATTTTGGACTACATGGACGACTCTCTACTCCCAGTAGAAGCGGAGATATCGACGGATGAAGGCTGGATATCGATGGAGAAAGGCTGGAAAACTTTAACCTTCGATATCTCCTAAACGGTTAGAGATACAGGCTTCGGACTGGTACCAAATTAAAGCCCTTTCAAAACCCTACATTTTGGACTACATGGACGACTCTCTACTCCCAGTAGAAGCGGAGATATCGACGGATGAAGCTGGATATCGATGGAGAAAGGCTGAAAACTTTAACCTTCGATATCTCCTAAACGGTTAGAGATACAGGCTTCGGACTGGTACCAAATTAAAGCCCTTTCAAAACCCTACATTTTGGACTACATGGACGACTCTCTACTCCCAGTGAAGCGGAGATATCGACGGATGAAGTGGATATCGATGAGAAAGGCTGGAAAACTTTAACCTTCGATATCTCCTAAACGGTTAGAGATACAGGCTTCGGACTGGTACCAAATTAAAGCCCTTTCAAAACCCTACATTTTGGACTACATGGACGACTCTCTACTCCCAGTAGAAGCGGAGATATCGACGGATGAAGGCTGGATATCGATGAGAAAGGCTGGAAAACTTTAACCTTCGATATCTCCTAAACGGTTAGAGATACAGGCTTCGGACTGGTACCAAATTAAAGCCCTTTCAAAACCCTACATTTTGGACTACATGGACGACTCTCTACTCCCAGTAGAAGCGGAGATATCGACGGATGAAGCTGGATATCGATGGAGAAAGGCTGTAAAACTTTAACCTTCGATATCTCCTAAACGGTTAGAGATACAGGCTTCGGACTGGTACCAAATTAAAGCCCTTTCAAAACCCTACATTTTGGACTACATGGACGACTCTCTACTCCCAGTGGAAGCGGAGATATCGACGGAGAAAGGTTGGATATCGATGGAAATAAACTTTAACCTTCGATATCTCCTAAACGGTTAGAGATACAGGCTTCGGACTGGTACCAAATTAAAGCCCTTTCAAAACCCTACATTTTGGACTACATGGACGACTCTCTACTCCCAGTAGAAGCGGAGATATCGACGGATGAAGGCTGGATATCGATAGAGAAAGGCTGGAAAACTTTAACCTTCGATATCTCCTAAACGGTTAGAGATACAGGCTTCGGACTGGTACCAAATTAAAGCCCTTTCAAAACCCTACATTTTGGACTACATGGACGACTCTCTACTCCCAGTAGAAGCGGAGATATCGACGGATGAAGTGGATATCGATGAGAAAGGCTGGAAAACTTTAACCTTCGATATCTCCTAAACGGTTAGAGATACAGGCTTCGGACTGGTACCAAATTAAAGCCCTTTCAAAACCCTACATTTTGGACTACATGGACGACTCTCTACTCCCAGTAGAAGCGGAGATATCGACGGATGAAGCTGGATATCGATGGAGAAAGGCTGAAAACTTTAACCTTCGATATCTCCTAAACGGTTAGAGATACAGGCTTCGGACTGGTACCAAATTAAAGCCCTTTCAAAACCCTACATTTTGGACTACATGGACGACTCTCTACTCCCAGTAGAAGCGGAGATATCGACGGATGAAGCTGGATATCGATGAGAAAGGCTGGAAAACTTTAACCTTCGATATCTCCTAAACGGTTAGAGATACAGGCTTCGGACTGGTACCAAATTAAAGCCCTTTCAAAACCCTACATTTTGGACTACATGGACGACTCTCTACTCCCAGTAGAAGCGGAGATATCGACGGATGAAGGTGGATATCGATGAGAAAGGCTGGAAAACTTTAACCTTCGATATCTCCTAAACGGTTAGAGATACAGGCTTCGGACTGGTACCAAATTAAAGCCCTTTCAAAACCCTACATTTTGGACTACATGGACGACTCTCTACTCCCAGTGGAAGCGGAGATATCGACGGATGAAGGGATATCGATGAGAAAGGCTGGAAAACTTTAACCTTCGATATCTCCTAAACGGTTAGAGATACAGGCTTCGGACTGGTACCAAATTAAAGCCCTTTCAAAACCCTACATTTTGGACTACATGGACGACTCTCTACTCCCAGTGGAAGCGGAGATATCGACGGAGAAATGGTTGGAAAACTTTAACCTTCGATATCTCCTAAACGGTTAGAGATACAGGCTTCGGACTGGTACCAAATTAAAGCCCTTTCAAAACCCTACATTTTGGACTACATGGACGACTCTCTACTCCCAGTAGAAGCGGAGATATCGACGGATGAAGGCTGGATATCGATAGAGAAAGGCTGGAAAACTTTAACCTTCGATATCTCCTAAACGGTTAGAGATACAGGCTTCGGACTGGTACCAAATTAAAGCCCTTTCAAAACCCTACATTTTGGACTACATGGACGACTCTCTACTCCCAGTAGAAGCGGAGATATCGACGGATGAAGGCTGGATATCGATAGAGAAAGGCTGGAAAACTTTAACCTTCGATATCTCCTAAACGGTTAGAGATACAGGCTTCGGACTGGTACCAAATTAAAGCCCTTTCAAAACCCTACATTTTGGACTACATGGACGACTCTCTACTCCCAGTAGAAGCGGAGATATCGACGGAGAAGCTGGATATCGATGAGAAAGGCTGAAAACTTTAACCTTCGATATCTCCTAAACGGTTAGAGATACAGGCTTCGGACTGGTACCAAATTAAAGCCCTTTCAAAACCCTACATTTTGGACTACATGGACGACTCTCTACTCCCAGTGGAAGCGGAGATATCGACGGAGAAATGGTTGGGAAAACTTTAACCTTCGATATCTCCTAAACGGTTAGAGATACAGGCTTCGGACTGGTACCAAATTAAAGCCCTTTCAAAACCCTACATTTTGGACTACATGGACGACTCTCTACTCCCAGTAGAAGCGGAGATATCGACGGATGAAGGCTGGATATCGATAGAGAAAGGCTGGAAAACTTTAACCTTCGATATCTCCTAAACGGTTAGAGATACAGGCTTCGGACTGGTACCAAATTAAAGCCCTTTCAAAACCCTACATTTTGGACTACATGGACGACTCTCTACTCCCAGTGGAAGCGGAGATATCGACGGAGAAAGGTTGGAAAAACTTTAACCTTCGATATCTCCTAAACGGTTAGAGATACAGGCTTCGGACTGGTACCAAATTAAAGCCCTTTCAAAACCCTACATTTTGGACTACATGGACGACTCTCTACTCCCAGTGAAGCGGAGATATCGACGGATGAAGCTGGATATCGAAGAAAGGTGGAAAACTTTAACCTTCGATATCTCCTAAACGGTTAGAGATACAGGCTTCGGACTGGTACCAAATTAAAGCCCTTTCAAAACCCTACATTTTGGACTACATGGACGACTCTCTACTCCCAGTAGAAGCGGAGATATCGACGGATGAAGCTGGATATCGATGAGAAAGGCTGGAAAACTTTAACCTTCGATATCTCCTAAACGGTTAGAGATACAGGCTTCGGACTGGTACCAAATTAAAGCCCTTTCAAAACCCTACATTTTGGACTACATGGACGACTCTCTACTCCCAGTAGAAGCGGAGATATCGACGGAGAAGTGGATATCGATGAGAAAGGCTGAAAACTTTAACCTTCGATATCTCCTAAACGGTTAGAGATACAGGCTTCGGACTGGTACCAAATTAAAGCCCTTTCAAAACCCTACATTTTGGACTACATGGACGACTCTCTACTCCCAGTGAAGCGGAGATATCGACGGAGAAGGTGGATATCGATGGAAAGGCTGAAAACTTTAACCTTCGATATCTCCTAAACGGTTAGAGATACAGGCTTCGGACTGGTACCAAATTAAAGCCCTTTCAAAACCCTACATTTTGGACTACATGGACGACTCTCTACTCCCAGTAGAAGCGGAGATATCGACGGATGAAGCTGGATATCGATGAGAAAGGCTGGAAAACTTTAACCTTCGATATCTCCTAAACGGTTAGAGATACAGGCTTCGGACTGGTACCAAATTAAAGCCCTTTCAAAACCCTACATTTTGGACTACATGGACGACTCTCTACTCCCAGTGGAAGCGGAGATATCGACGGATGAAGCTGGATATCGAAGAAAGGCTGGAAAACTTTAACCTTCGATATCTCCTAAACGGTTAGAGATACAGGCTTCGGACTGGTACCAAATTAAAGCCCTTTCAAAACCCTACATTTTGGACTACATGGACGACTCTCTACTCCCAGTAGAAGCGGAGATATCGACGGATGAAGGCTGGATATCGATGGAGAAAGGCACTAAAACTTTAACCTTCGATATCTCCTAAACGGTTAGAGATACAGGCTTCGGACTGGTACCAAATTAAAGCCCTTTCAAAACCCTACATTTTGGACTACATGGACGACTCTCTACTCCCAGTAGAAGCGGAGATATCGACGGATGAAGGCTGGATATCGATAGAGAAAGGCTGGAAAACTTTAACCTTCGATATCTCCTAAACGGTTAGAGATACAGGCTTCGGACTGGTACCAAATTAAAGCCCTTTCAAAACCCTACATTTTGGACTACATGGACGACTCTCTACTCCCAGTAGAAGCGGAGATATCGACGGATGAAGGCTGGATATCGATGGAGAAAGGCTGAAAACTTTAACCTTCGATATCTCCTAAACGGTTAGAGATACAGGCTTCGGACTGGTACCAAATTAAAGCCCTTTCAAAACCCTACATTTTGGACTACATGGACGACTCTCTACTCCCAGTGGAAGCGGAGATATCGACGGAGAAGTGGATATCGATGGAAGGCTGAAAACTTTAACCTTCGATATCTCCTAAACGGTTAGAGATACAGGCTTCGGACTGGTACCAAATTAAAGCCCTTTCAAAACCCTACATTTTGGACTACATGGACGACTCTCTACTCCCAGTAGAAGCGGAGATATCGACGGATGAAGGCTGGATATCGATGGAGAAAGGCTGGAAAACTTTAACCTTCGATATCTCCTAAACGGTTAGAGATACAGGCTTCGGACTGGTACCAAATTAAAGCCCTTTCAAAACCCTACATTTTGGACTACATGGACGACTCTCTACTCCCAGTGGAAGCGGAGATATCGACGGAGAAGGTGGATATCGATGAGAAAGGCTGGAAAACTTTAACCTTCGATATCTCCTAAACGGTTAGAGATACAGGCTTCGGACTGGTACCAAATTAAAGCCCTTTCAAAACCCTACATTTTGGACTACATGGACGACTCTCTACTCCCAGTGGAAGCGGAGATATCGACGGAGAAAGGTTGGAAAACTTTAACCTTCGATATCTCCTAAACGGTTAGAGATACAGGCTTCGGACTGGTACCAAATTAAAGCCCTTTCAAAACCCTACATTTTGGACTACATGGACGACTCTCTACTCCCAGTAGAAGCGGAGATATCGACGGATGAAGGCTGGATATCGATGGAGAAAGGCTGGAAAACTTTAACCTTCGATATCTCCTAAACGGTTAGAGATACAGGCTTCGGACTGGTACCAAATTAAAGCCCTTTCAAAACCCTACATTTTGGACTACATGGACGACTCTCTACTCCCAGTGGAAGCGGAGATATCGACGGAGAAAGGATATCGATGGAGAAAGGTAAAACTTTAACCTTCGATATCTCCTAAACGGTTAGAGATACAGGCTTCGGACTGGTACCAAATTAAAGCCCTTTCAAAACCCTACATTTTGGACTACATGGACGACTCTCTACTCCCAGTGGAAGCGGAGATATCGACGGATGAAGCTGGATATCGATGAGAAAGGCTGAAAACTTTAACCTTCGATATCTCCTAAACGGTTAGAGATACAGGCTTCGGACTGGTACCAAATTAAAGCCCTTTCAAAACCCTACATTTTGGACTACATGGACGACTCTCTACTCCCAGTGGAAGCGGAGATATCGACGGAGAAAGTGGATATGGAGAAAGCGAAAACTTTAACCTTCGATATCTCCTAAACGGTTAGAGATACAGGCTTCGGACTGGTACCAAATTAAAGCCCTTTCAAAACCCTACATTTTGGACTACATGGACGACTCTCTACTCCCAGTGGAAGCGGAGATATCGACGGATGAAGGTGGATATCGATGAGAAAGCTGATTTAACCTTCGATATCTCCTAAACGGTTAGAGATACAGGCTTCGGACTGGTACCAAATTAAAGCCCTTTCAAAACCCTACATTTTGGACTACATGGACGACTCTCTACTCCCAGTGAAGCGGAGATATCGACGGAGAAGTGGATATCGATGGAGAAAGGCTGTAAAACTTTAACCTTCGATATCTCCTAAACGGTTAGAGATACAGGCTTCGGACTGGTACCAAATTAAAGCCCTTTCAAAACCCTACATTTTGGACTACATGGACGACTCTCTACTCCCAGTGGAAGCGGAGATATCGACGGAGAAATGGATTGGGAAATAACTTTAACCTTCGATATCTCCTAAACGGTTAGAGATACAGGCTTCGGACTGGTACCAAATTAAAGCCCTTTCAAAACCCTACATTTTGGACTACATGGACGACTCTCTACTCCCAGTAGAAGCGGAGATATCGACGGAGAAGGTGGATATCGATAGAAAGGCTGGAAAACTTTAACCTTCGATATCTCCTAAACGGTTAGAGATACAGGCTTCGGACTGGTACCAAATTAAAGCCCTTTCAAAACCCTACATTTTGGACTACATGGACGACTCTCTACTCCCAGTAGAAGCGGAGATATCGACGGATGAAGGCTGGATATCGATGGAGAAAGGCTGGAAAACTTTAACCTTCGATATCTCCTAAACGGTTAGAGATACAGGCTTCGGACTGGTACCAAATTAAAGCCCTTTCAAAACCCTACATTTTGGACTACATGGACGACTCTCTACTCCCAGTAGAAGCGGAGATATCGACGGATGAAGGCTGGATATCGATGAGAAAGGCTGAAAACTTTAACCTTCGATATCTCCTAAACGGTTAGAGATACAGGCTTCGGACTGGTACCAAATTAAAGCCCTTTCAAAACCCTACATTTTGGACTACATGGACGACTCTCTACTCCCAGTGGAAGCGGAGATATCGACGGAGAAGTGGATATCGATGGAAAGGCTGGAAAACTTTAACCTTCGATATCTCCTAAACGGTTAGAGATACAGGCTTCGGACTGGTACCAAATTAAAGCCCTTTCAAAACCCTACATTTTGGACTACATGGACGACTCTCTACTCCCAGTAGAAGCGGAGATATCGACGGATGAAGGCTGGATATCGATGGAGAAAGGCTGGAAAACTTTAACCTTCGATATCTCCTAAACGGTTAGAGATACAGGCTTCGGACTGGTACCAAATTAAAGCCCTTTCAAAACCCTACATTTTGGACTACATGGACGACTCTCTACTCCCAGTGGAAGCGGAGATATCGACGGAGAAGGTGGATATCGAGAGAAAGCTGGAAAACTTTAACCTTCGATATCTCCTAAACGGTTAGAGATACAGGCTTCGGACTGGTACCAAATTAAAGCCCTTTCAAAACCCTACATTTTGGACTACATGGACGACTCTCTACTCCCAGTGGAAGCGGAGATATCGACGGATGAAGGCTGGATATCGATGGAGAAAGGCATTAAAACTTTAACCTTCGATATCTCCTAAACGGTTAGAGATACAGGCTTCGGACTGGTACCAAATTAAAGCCCTTTCAAAACCCTACATTTTGGACTACATGGACGACTCTCTACTCCCAGTGAAGCGGAGATATCGACGGATGAAGCTGGATATCGATGGAGAAAGGCTGAAAACTTTAACCTTCGATATCTCCTAAACGGTTAGAGATACAGGCTTCGGACTGGTACCAAATTAAAGCCCTTTCAAAACCCTACATTTTGGACTACATGGACGACTCTCTACTCCCAGTGGAAGCGGAGATATCGACGGAGAAATGGATATGGAAAACTTTTAACCTTCGATATCTCCTAAACGGTTAGAGATACAGGCTTCGGACTGGTACCAAATTAAAGCCCTTTCAAAACCCTACATTTTGGACTACATGGACGACTCTCTACTCCCAGTGGAAGCGGAGATATCGACGGAGAAAGATCGATGGCTGGAAAACTTTAACCTTCGATATCTCCTAAACGGTTAGAGATACAGGCTTCGGACTGGTACCAAATTAAAGCCCTTTCAAAACCCTACATTTTGGACTACATGGACGACTCTCTACTCCCAGTAGAAGCGGAGATATCGACGGATGAAGGCTGGATATCGATAGAGAAAGGCTGGAAAACTTTAACCTTCGATATCTCCTAAACGGTTAGAGATACAGGCTTCGGACTGGTACCAAATTAAAGCCCTTTCAAAACCCTACATTTTGGACTACATGGACGACTCTCTACTCCCAGTGGAAGCGGAGATATCGACGGAGAAAGGTGGATATCGGAGAAAGCTGAAAACTTTAACCTTCGATATCTCCTAAACGGTTAGAGATACAGGCTTCGGACTGGTACCAAATTAAAGCCCTTTCAAAACCCTACATTTTGGACTACATGGACGACTCTCTACTCCCAGTGGAAGCGGAGATATCGACGGAGAAAGTGTTGGGAAATACTTTAACCTTCGATATCTCCTAAACGGTTAGAGATACAGGCTTCGGACTGGTACCAAATTAAAGCCCTTTCAAAACCCTACATTTTGGACTACATGGACGACTCTCTACTCCCAGTGGAAGCGGAGATATCGACGGATGGAATCGAGGAAAGGTTGGAAAACTTTAACCTTCGATATCTCCTAAACGGTTAGAGATACAGGCTTCGGACTGGTACCAAATTAAAGCCCTTTCAAAACCCTACATTTTGGACTACATGGACGACTCTCTACTCCCAGTAGAAGCGGAGATATCGACGGATGAAGGCTGGATATCGATGGAGAAAGGCTGGAAAACTTTAACCTTCGATATCTCCTAAACGGTTAGAGATACAGGCTTCGGACTGGTACCAAATTAAAGCCCTTTCAAAACCCTACATTTTGGACTACATGGACGACTCTCTACTCCCAGTGGAAGCGGAGATATCGACGGAGAAGGTGGATATCGATGGAGAAAGGCTGTAAAACTTTAACCTTCGATATCTCCTAAACGGTTAGAGATACAGGCTTCGGACTGGTACCAAATTAAAGCCCTTTCAAAACCCTACATTTTGGACTACATGGACGACTCTCTACTCCCAGTGGAAGCGGAGATATCGACGGAGAAAGGTTGGAAAACTTTAACCTTCGATATCTCCTAAACGGTTAGAGATACAGGCTTCGGACTGGTACCAAATTAAAGCCCTTTCAAAACCCTACATTTTGGACTACATGGACGACTCTCTACTCCCAGTAGAAGCGGAGATATCGACGGATGAAGGCTGGATATCGATAGAGAAAGGCTGGAAAACTTTAACCTTCGATATCTCCTAAACGGTTAGAGATACAGGCTTCGGACTGGTACCAAATTAAAGCCCTTTCAAAACCCTACATTTTGGACTACATGGACGACTCTCTACTCCCAGTGGAAGCGGAGATATCGACGGAGAAAGGTTGGGAAAACTTTAACCTTCGATATCTCCTAAACGGTTAGAGATACAGGCTTCGGACTGGTACCAAATTAAAGCCCTTTCAAAACCCTACATTTTGGACTACATGGACGACTCTCTACTCCCAGTAGAAGCGGAGATATCGACGGATGAAGGCTGGATATCGATAGAGAAAGGCTGGAAAACTTTAACCTTCGATATCTCCTAAACGGTTAGAGATACAGGCTTCGGACTGGTACCAAATTAAAGCCCTTTCAAAACCCTACATTTTGGACTACATGGACGACTCTCTACTCCCAGTAGGAAGCGGAGATATCGACGGATGAAGGGATATCGATGGAGAAAGGCTGGAAAACTTTAACCTTCGATATCTCCTAAACGGTTAGAGATACAGGCTTCGGACTGGTACCAAATTAAAGCCCTTTCAAAACCCTACATTTTGGACTACATGGACGACTCTCTACTCCCAGTGGCGAGAAGCGGGAGGATATCGACGGAGAAAGGTTGGAAAATTTTAACCTTCGATATCTCCTAAACGGTTAGAGATACAGGCTTCGGACTGGTACCAAATTAAAGCCCTTTCAAAACCCTACATTTTGGACTACATGGACGACTCTCTACTCCCAGTAGAAGCGGAGATATCGACGGATGAAGGCTGGATATCGATGGAGAAGGCTGAAAATTTAACCTTCGATATCTCCTAAACGGTTAGAGATTACAGGCTTCGGACTGGTACCAAATTTAAAGCCCTTTTCAAAACCCTACATTTTGGACTACATGGACGACTCTCTACTCCCAGTAGAAGCGGAGATATCGACGGATGAAGCTGGATATCGAGGAGAAAGGTGTGAAAACTTTAACCTTCGATATCTCCTAAACGGTTAGAGATACAGGCTTCGGACTGGTACCAAATTAAAGCCCTTTCAAAACCCTACATTTTGGACTACATGGACGACTCTCTACTCCCAGTAGAAGCGGGAGATATCGACGGATGAAGGCTGGATATCGAGAGAAAAGGCTGTAAAACTTTAACCTTCGATATCTCCTAAACGGTTAGAGATACAGGCTTCGGACTGGTACCAAATTAAAGCCCTTTCAAAACCCTACATTTTGGACTACATGGACGACTCTCTACTCCCAGTAGAAGCGGAGATATCGACGGATGAAACGGATATCGAGGAGAAAGGTTGAAAATTTAACCTTCGATATCTCCTAAACGGTTAGAGATACAGGCTTCGGACTGGTACCAAATTAAAGCCCTTTCAAACCCTACATTTTGGGACTACATGGGACGACTCTCTACTCCCAGTGAAGCGGAGATATCGACGGATGAAGGCTGGATATCGATGGAGAAAGGCTGTAAAACTTTAACCTTCGATATCTCCTAAACGGTTAGAGATACAGGCTTCGGACTGGTACCAAATTAAAGCCCTTTCAAAACCCTACATTTTGGACTACATGGACGACTCTCTACTCCCAGTAGAAGCGGGAGA
>NW_020230291.1:0-20465 GCF_003227715.2 Harpegnathos saltator
TAAAAAAAAGAGTAACGATAAGTTACGATCTATCCCGCTCAGAGATAGTATGCGGATCTGCACCAGAATGAGCAATGATAATGTCTGCGTACGATGATTTGAATGAGTGAAAAAGGGAAAATATTTTGAAAAGAAAAAAAAAGAAAAGAAAAAAAAAAGGAGAGGAAAAAAAAGAAGGGGAGAAAAGGGAGGAGTGGTGGAGGGGAGAGTGGTGGAGGGAGAGTGGCCTTATGCCAAGTATCCGGTTGCTTGTTCATTCTTGGTCTTCTTATCGTGTGACACATGACGGCTAATTTCTTCCTCCAAGTTGACGAAGGAGCGACGGATCGTAGCCAATTCGGATTCCAGTTGCGGATAGGTGACTTGCAGAGCGGTGTGCGTTGAAGTACTGGCTCGAGGCGCTGGTTTGACTACGGCAGCTTCTACATCGATCGTATTGTTTTGTATACAGAGATCTGGTTCCGATTCAGTGGCTCTTCGAGAATCCGTATTCCCGTCACGGGAACAGATGTGGATGTCGTGGGCCTCTTGCCTAGATGAAGTAATAGACTGGTTACAGAGGAGAAAATGGCTCCCAGGATGTGAATACTCCACTCATAGACAGAGTGGAGGGCATAGCCGTGTATAATGGTATCTGCGACAGCCTTAAGAGTCTTGACAATAATCCAGACGCCTATCAAGCCGGCGCTGAATGTTCCGAATTTTAGAAATCCACTAAAAAGACGTTGAGTGGCAGATTCTGTTATCAAGTTGATAGCGTCATTGTCACTAGAAGGTTAGTGATGGAAAGCCCGGCCACAGGGACCCTGTGACCCGCAGCTGCCTTGGCAAAGTTGTTGATGAGCATGGGTTGTTCGACAGGGAACATGATATGCTCCCTGAGCCTACTGAGATCACTGGCTGAATATATTCCACTCTCTGCAAGGTGTTCGGCGTCCACAAAATTCCAAGTTGGTTTCGTAAGAGGTTTCAGCGTTTGAGGTGGTAGGATAGCTGCTGGCTTCGGCGTGAGGCTCACCCACCCTCCCTTCAGGTGATACATAACAGGAATCATCGGATTACAATCTACAGGGGTTCCGGTGGTGACAAGAACACGGGTTTTCGGAGTCAAAAACATGGATTGGTTAACATAGAAAACGGGTAACTCGAGAAAACAATTTTCAGTTGGGCGACGCACTACTTCCATCGGTACGCACTTAATAATATGAGCTACTTCTCCCGCGATAGTAGCTACATAACCGGGACCTTTCATTAACGTATACGCAAATAAATCGGTCGAACATGTGCTAATGAAACGGCGTTTCTCAAGACTTGCTGCTTCCAAGGCGCATTTCTGAGAAATAACGTTTTGGTATAAATTTTGAATTTGAGCCTTGATATGCTTTTCTACGTACACAAATTTAGAATTTATATATGCAAATGAATCTAAATTTTCCACTAGAATCTGTGATTGTTTAGCAAATGGTTTATCTCTTGAGTTTCCATAATAACAAGTTTCGGATGTTCTATTTGTATCAATGTATATCCACATAGAATGCGTTCGGATTTCTTGGATAATGCAAACGTCGTTTCATCAGAAGTGAGAGAATATACAATAGGATATCGAGCGGCGTAGTCAAAGATGCGAGTGGCGAACTCCTGATATAAGACGTCGTACGAATGGAATGTACAGGTGTCATCAGGTAATGGTGCCCAATATACGTTTGATCCATCCTCATCGACGCAGCTGAGATCGGAAGCTGGGCAATGAGTCCTTGATCGGAGGACGATTAAGTCTTGTGCTGGTTTGACTATGGTGTAATAGTCCTTGTAAGAGATGTATAGCGAGGCTTTCACCACCACATCGTTCCATGTGCCATAGTAATCGGAGAATTGCGTCCCTTTGCACGTTCCGTCCACAGAAGCGGTGCCGGCCAGTGTGAGCCTGTAGTTAGTAGCGTTGGGAAGAAGATTAATTACTGGAGCGTTGGGTCCGTATGAAAAGGATCACGTGGCGTGCATCTTGGTACAAGAACTCTGGTCTAAATCGATGATATATTTCCAGTGTCTTCCTTGAACTAGAGAGATATGCGAATGCATACCGCAATAAAAAATGTGACGGTCAATTTCCACTCGGCATGAGATGATTCTGATGCGAGAGTATTCAGCAGTTTGAAGAAGCTGAATATAAGTCGTGGTGGAGTTGGGTCTGTCCTCAGGTGGATGACATTCTCCTATATCGAGGAGTGATATAGTGGTCACATTGAGCGTCGCACCGCCACAGTCGTATCCTAAGAGGCAGAATGCTCCGTGTACGAAGGGCAATACGAGCAAGCAGGAGAATCGCATCTGCAATTATATGCCAGTTGCATATGATGAAGAGCGATGTACGACGATAATCGCACAAACCCAGCAACAGACAAGGGCACCCAAGCTGAAAAAGAGACTCGCTAATAGCTAGCGTTACAGAAAGGGGTACAGAAGAGGAAAAGAAATTGCAAAAGGGGGAAACCCATCAAAAACGTTCCCCTTATTCTTTTGTTTCTTGTAATCAGTAGCAAAATTCTTAAAAGTAGAGCGCAGCGATAAAGTAGCATATATGATTACACAAAAAATGCGACATATGTACAGCAAGGCAAATGAGGTTTGTTCTACCTTCTTTTTTTTTATAAATTGTTTCATATTTTTTCTATTATTATTTTTTTTTAAAAGAATAAGTACTTTTATATTCTAAAATAATCCATGCCTTCTGGCAATGTTTGATTATAATATCTTATAGGTTGTTTCCAGTGAGCTTTCCCTCCGCGAGGAAGCGTTCGCCTTACGAAGAACAGCAACACATCTTAGTATGCGGTGTAGTGGCTAATGCGAAGACGATTGGGATGAACTATTCTTGAAGAATTTCGTATACGGATTCGAATATTACCATTATCGAGAACTTGTAGAATTTCATGGGGGCCAGAGTACTGGTCAGCCAATTTGAGCGGTCCATGAGTAAGTAGGAAGACGTAGTCTCCCACTTGAAAATTTTGTTCGTTGATTCGTCGGTCATAATAAGCCTTAGATCTAATCTTAGCTTTTTCTAAATTAGCTCGTGCAGCTTCTTGAAGGTCGCGAATTTGATGGAAAAGGTTGGTTAGGTATTCTGGATAAGTTTCAAGCGGAGATTTGTCAGATGTGGAGGAGGGCACCCTAGCGGCCCGGCCGAAGACCAACTCGTGAGGTGTAAATCGAGTTCCTTCGTGGACACTAGTGTTATATGCGAAACTTGCTCTTTCGATCATAGCATCCCAGTCGCGCTCCTTCTCAATGAAGCACTTAATGTATTCGCATAGAACTTGGTGTGATCTTTCAAGAGAACCATTAGACTGTGGATGAAAGGAAGTTGTTTTAAAATGACGAATTTTAAATTGCTTTGCTAGCTCTTGCATCAAGCGTCCAGTGAAGTTAGTACCTTGGTCGGTTAGAATTGCTCTAGGGCATTCAAATCGCCAAATGAAATTACTAATAAACGCGGCGACTGTAGCCTCAGCAGTGAAGCGTCTTAAGGGTACCGTGACTGAATATTTAGTGAGTACATCTTGAATAGTTAATAAATAAACTTTCTCATGGCGAGTCTTCGGCAGAGGCCCTAAAATATTTAAAGCAACCTTGTCGAAAGCGGCTCCCGGAGTATCCGTTAAAATCATAGGTTGTCGAGTTTTTAATCTAACAAGTTTTTTCAATTGACAGGTTCGACACAATCTAATATATTCCTGAATTTCGCGCTTTAGATGTTTCCATCTGAAATTTTGATGTATTCGCCGATAGGTTTTGGTAACACCTTGATATCCGCTCACCGCTGAGGCGTGATTCTCGGTAATTATGCCTGGTCGGTCATCTTCAGGTGGAACACTTGTAAGATTTAGACAAATGGTTATAACTATAGTCTGTTCGGAGAATATGTTTTTTAGTTCAGCAATCACGGAATTCCAACTAATATCGTCAATCATCTCTGTTTTAGAAATGCTGAAGGAGGTTAAATTTATTTCCAGAACTATGTCTAAAAGAGAACGAAAACATTCTTGCAAGATACAGTAGTCGGTTCTGGTAGAGGACCGTTCCTTAATGGTTAGCACTATAAGATGTTTACCGCTGGGCAAGGGAAATATTCGTCCGCGACCGAGAGTCAAATCGACCAAAGGCGGTACCATATTTGATTTTACCAGAATTTCGGCGCCCTTGTCAACGGGTTTTGTGTCCAGGGAAAAGAGCGCGACTAGGTTATCGCAATGAGCCTCAAAATCGTCTCTGCTTTCTTTGATGATAAGAGTGTTAGGACGAACAAGTGGCACAGCGTCCCCCTCAACATCCGACAAGTCCGAGTCTTCGGAAAATTCCGACGAATGTTCGGAACCTAACGGAGAGTCAAGGTATGAATTTGGTGCAAAGCTGGGGGGTTGATTTGGTGGCAATCGAAGTAACCTTTCAGCCAAGGACATGTCATCGAGTAAGGTGTCAGCGGGACCGAGAGATGTAGAATGATTGGCTGGGTTTGGTAGAATTTCGGGGAGACGGACAGGAGAGAGAGAAGGTTGACTAATAGGTATAGGAAGATCGTGTATTTCTGGGCTTATTCGTTGCTGTCGAGTGCGTACTTTAGATTTCTTAATAATTAAGCGGTCGGAATCAGGCACAGGCTCGGAATCGAGCGAATCATTATCTTCCGAAATTCGAGATTGTGCATTTAGTCGTCGTTTTTTCCTAATTGGCATAATTCGAATAGGTTTATTAGAAGCTATCAGATTAGTGTTTTCAGTAAACGCGTTGTCATCACCGTTATTCACATTGATCGTTAATTTTCCCAGTGGAGGATTCCGAGAGAGTGCATCTGCATTTTTATTTAAGGATCCTTTTTTATAAATTATTTTATAATTATACTCTTCAAGTTTAAGGCGCCATCTCATGAGCCTGGAAGTTGGATCTTTAACACTGTATAGCCATGTAAGAGGCTGATGGTCGGTTACTAAAACGAATTCACGTCCATATAAATAAGGTCTGAAATGATGCACACAATATGTTATGGCCAAGAGTTCTTTTTCGATTGTAGCATAATTTCGTTCGGCTGAATTTAAAATACGAGATATGTATGCAATGGGCAGATCTTGTCCGATAAGACCCTGACTAAGAACTCCGCCTATGGCAAATTTAGAAGCGTCCGTTGTCAAAATGAAAGATGTTGAAAAATTCGGATGTTGAAGTATGGGTTCCTTGCATAAAAACATTTTTAGGAGATTAAAGGCATCTTGTTGTTCGTTGGTCCATGTAAAAGGTGTATTTTTCTTAAGAAGTTTAGATAAGGGACTAGCTATGTGGGAAAAGGAGGGGATAAATCTTCTATAATAGCCGGCGAGGCCGAGAAACTGCTTAATATTTTTAGTAGTTTTAGGACAGGGAAAATTCTGGATAACAGAGATCTTATTAGGATCGGGTTTGGTTCCATTCTCCCCGATGACATGGCCCAGATATGCAACCTCTCTGCGCAGGAATTCACACTTATCAGGTTGTAATTGGAGATTAGCTTTGTGGAGGCGATCGGTCAGAGTTCTCATTTTTACGTTGTGTTGTTGTAAAGAGCAAGCGTAAACAACAATATCGTCCATGTATACGAAAAGTTCAGTGCCTTGTAAGCCGGATAATACCTGATCCATCAGACGCTGAAAAGTGGCCGGAGCATTTTTAACCCGAATGGCGTCCGCTCAAATTGGAAATGGCCATATGGAGTGGAAAATGCAGTTTTATGAGCGCTGTCGGGATGCATAGGAATTTGATGAAATCCGCTGGCTAGGTCTAAAATTGAAAAGTACTTAGTTCCGCCAAGTTGGTCCAGAATATCGCAGATATTCGGCAAAGGATAGGTATCGCCAATTGTTTTTTCATTCAAATTACGATAATCGATTACCATGCGCCAACGCTTGGTTCCCTGGGAGTCGGGTTTTTTTGGCACAATCCATATCAGAGAGTTGTATGGGGAAATAGACGTTCGGATAGCATCGTTCTTTAACAAATTATCGACCTGCTTAGAAATCTCCTCCTTGTGAACGGGCGGGAATCGATATTGCTTCGTGTGAACAGGAATTTCGTCAGAAATGAAAATTTGATGAGAAGTGATATTAGTTTTTCCTAATGGTTCATCGGGCAAATGGAAACAATCTGCGTGGTTAATCACTAGAGAACGAATATTATCAAGTTCCTCGGGGTTCAAATGATCCAAACGAAGTAAATTTAAGATGCGTGTTGCTCTAGCGTCTGTCCGAGAGTTAGAGATGGTTAGATGTTCTCTTGGCCTAGGAGGTGGTCTGTTAGAAGGCATATCGACAATTAACTCGAGGGGTGTTAGAACGGACGAAGCGGTTGTGTAATTAGGCGAGATTGAGCAGTTTTGAAGGTTCACTATCAGGATCGCCACGTTTAGAATTAGGAGAGGGTACCTCATTAAATTCAGACTTAGTATCGAGATAAGATTTAGAGTTAGAGTTAGGAAGTAGAGAGGCAAGACTTGAAGATTCAACGAGTGGCGTCCTTGATAGCGCAAGATTTTGGTCGAATTCGGAAGTGTTCTCCGAAAGTGAATCCGAAAATTTGATGAGCGGCGGATGAGCAAAGGAATCAACAAATCGACATCCTTGAACGAATGTGCTGGTAATGATTTAGAGATTTCGAGAGCCTCGATAGCGAGAGGTGATTTGGAAGATACAGTTGAGGCTAATTTTTTTATTTTATATTTATTTTTAAGCGATCTCGAGGAAAGCGGGAGTACGATTCCTCTTTTGTTTTCATTAGCTTTTGTTTCAAAGGTGGATTTAGATGCAATATTTTATATCGGCGCAGTAGACTCAATTTCGTGAAAACGCGATTTTAACATGATATTATCTAGTGAGAAAAGAGACTTAAGATCTTTGAGAACATTATCGTCAAAACAAAAACGAGAGAACTGATGCTTATTTAATTTAGAAGTTTTGGCAGAATGTTCGATAGAAATAATATCATTTTTTATGTGACAAGAATAAATTTTTTCGGGCGTATGAATGGGCTGTAGGGAAGGCGGATTCAAAGAGATATGGGATATTTCTTGAAGTTCTATTGTAGGAATTAGTAGCTCCACTTCTCGCTCCGTTGTATTAGTCACACGCAGAAACGCTTTTCCATTGTCACAAGTGACAAGAGAATCGCCCGCATATATGCCGTCGGCCGAATATAGGCGCGGTAAATATCCGGTTTTTACTTCAGGATTAGACACACGAACCGCAAATCCGACGTTCGAACGACTCGGTACAACGATACTTTCGTGTAATTTAAAAGGAAAAATTCTATTACGTCAATAGATACAATTTGAACGGAAATCGATGCGCGCCTTGTGTGTATAGAAAAAGGAAGAGCCAAGGATACCTTGCTGAATAATGGGAAAATCGTCTGGGACGGCGTGGAAAAGAACGGGCGTATTAAAAAATATAATTTCAACAGCTCCAAGAGTATTAACGATATTGTTAGTTATTCCAGTGAGTTTCAGAGTATGCAGCGCGTTGATAACCGTATCGGAACGAAGGGTACCGATTTTTATAAGATTAAGTTGGGCGCCGGTATCGACCATAAATGAAGTGGGCCCAACAAGGGAACGAGAACAAAGTTCTACTGTGGGGACGTCCCCGGTGGAGAGGTGGAGGACGTGGATGGTAGAGGATCGGCACTCAAGGGGAGAAGGGGCGCGGGACAGTTAGACCTCGGCTCCTGCTCACGGCCCCAGGAGCGTTTCCCTGTAGACTATTTGCACTTGAATCTAGTTTATTATTGTTATTAAATTGCCGTTTTCGACATTCTGAAATTACATGCCCCATCCTCTTGCAATAATTGCAGATTTTTGTAGGAAAAATTGCCGAAACATGTGGGTTAGGAGCTTGAGAAAGGGGTGCTAACGGTTGAGGTGAATTGCGCTGGAGAATGGTGACAGGTCTAAAGACGGGGGGTTGAGGATTTTGAGGAGGTATACGATTTAAAGACCGTGATCGAAATTTCCCAGAACGCGTTTGATCACGTTCCAAACGTTTGCTTATAAGAATGGCTTTATTGTAAGCTTCTGTTAGATTTCGATATCCCTCAAGGCGAATTTCGGCACGGTATTCTGGCGGGAGCCCTTCGAAAAATGAAACTAAAGCATCGGAATCTATTAATGATATCTCTGTACGGGATAATTCTTGCCCGAATATATTTTGGTCTCCCTCGATTATAGCAGTTCTCAAATCCTTTATGCGTCCAATGTAATCTAAAATATGCTCATTAGGCCTTTTATAATTAACGCTAAGCTGTCCGCGGTAATAATTAGGAGTGCGCGCCGGTCCGAAAGTTTGCTTAAGTGAGTCTAATAAACGTTCAACGGTTTCGTGTATTTCGTCTTCAACAGCGAGATAAGCATGTCCGGTCAACTTATTTCTCAACAGTCGAACTAGGTGTGCTTCATCAGTGAGAGGCACTAATTCTTTTGCCCTCTTACAGGCTCTTGCAAACTGCCTTAAGCACGGGAATATTATGACCGTCAAAAACAGGCACGAGTTCTAAGGCGTCTCGAATAAGAGAATTTGGAAAAACGTTCTGTGCACTGGGAGTTTGTATAGGAAAAGGGTTAGCGCGTTCGGAGGCCGGATCAGGAGTATCGCTGTCGGAAACTGGGGGAGATATTTCAGGTTGTCGAACAAACGATGAGAACAAAAGAGGTTTTTCGCGTGTAAGTCGTAAAGATGTAGTGAGATTATTAATGAGTAATTCGAGAGAGGCCGTTCTCCTAGACAATTCGCGAATGTCGGCAGTAGCGTCCGCGGAAGAGCGAGGATTCAGGCCGGCGGTATTAGAAGGATCGGTCGATGTACCGTCGGCATCGAGATTACTTCGTATTCTAGAAGTCGAAGGAGTGTTCAGATCCCCTGCAGGAAGCGCGTTAGGATGGTCGCTAGTAAAATCGTCAGAAGTTGGGAAGGTGGGTATTGATAAATGAGGAGCAGGGCGCGACATATTTCTAAGAAAAACTCGTGAGACAGTTGATTGCATATCAGACAGAGTTTAACAATCTTGAACAAGGCGATCGAGATCGACAATAAAGTGGGGGTCTATTATGACAGTTTAATCTTACAGGAATTAAGCGAGAAAAAAAAATTAGTTCGGTCTTACAGGAGAAACGATTTGCAAGACGCGGACGACGGCACATAAGCGAACGCGGGGAAGGTATTTCATATAAAATATTATTACACTCTACCCTCTTTTAATTGATTAAGAAGATTCTTGAATGGGACAGTACAAACGGTTGAAATTTCCTCTAGTCTATTAACGATAATTTGCATTTATTTCCCCTGATCGGATCCCACCGCTGTCACCACTTTTTTTTCTGTTACGTCCCGTGGAATTTTATTGGATTCAATAGAATTTATTTGATAACGTGGATATGACTATGAGGAAAGCGCCCCTGTACGGAGAACAATATACGGTTTGCGAAACACATCGAACGACATAGAGGAAGACAAATATTGTTTATTAACTTGGATATCGAAAGGCTTACTGTGATCGGATGGCTGGAACGTCACTGCTTAGGCGTCCGATGGAACGGGAGAAGGAGCCCTCGTACGTGCCCGCGTTCCTCCCAGCTGAGATGACGGAACGTCGAACGCTCGCGATATCGCACTCCCGGCTTCCGAAAGTCGCGTCTGTCTTTTCTTGTACGAATTAATTAAGAAGATCGTGAAATTGGTTGAAGTCACAAATACATTTGGTTGCAACAATTGTAACGAGAAAAAACCAGAAAGAAAAAAAAGGAGATATACGAGAATATGAGAGACCGTCACGAGATGATGGAACTTGAAGATTCTCTAAGTACAATAGTTAAGGAGAGACTTGTGAGCACGCGTCCGAAACGTGTGACGGCCTCAACGAAAGTGAAGAAGCGGGCGGTTCGCCGACGGGCCGAGGAGTCCTTCTTTGTGTCGGAGCAAGACGCGAGTTACTCGATCTCCGGATGCAACAACGATAAGAACCCCGTCAAAGTGTAAACAGTTCGGTTATCTTAGAATGAAAACGTTTACAATTTTATAGTCAATCGCGGGTGGACAATAATGCGGCAATCGCGAATTTAGGTACGACGCTTTACAATGATAGGCCAAGGAAGCGTTCCTGGCGAATTCGGCGCAACAAGTTTAATAATTTTAACGGAGAGTGGCAAACGGGGGTAGTACAATTTTATAATGATAGGTTTTTACTTCTTTACACTACATTTCTAACGCTTTGATCTAATAACCGGATAATATGTAAAGTTTAGCGAGATGTCGGATGAAAGAAACAAAGTGGAGAATTACGATGCGATATGCCTTGTCTTCCATCCGAGCTTCCTGAGAGCGAAGCTGGGCCGTGCTGCTGACGCAAAACAGTTATGAGATTCGTAGAATCACAATGCTTATACTGCAGAGTTATAAAGATAACGATTAGAAAAGTTGTTAACGGTTATAACACAACTTTCCCACACTTAGTGCTTATTTTTATTGTTAAGAAGCAAGAGATGGGGAAGCTGCATAGTCTGTCCGCTATGATAAAAATAATTTGGAATAATAGTAAGAAATAATAGCCAAGCCCTCGCGCAACCGGGCTGTTATTCTTGAGACTACGTAATATATATGATAAAGCATACGCGCGCTGTAGAAAACGACGTGTCAAATTAACATAGAACAGAAGTGCCGAAAAGAAAGAAAACAGAAAAGAGTAACACAATTCATACGTTGAGTCTGGCACATAAAATGTGTCATCCAAAATCGATATATCAAATTAACACACGCCAGTGTCGGAAATTTAACGCAAGGTTTTCCATATACAAAGGAATAGTAAAAGGCATTAAAGCTAACGCATTAACTTAAAATAAAATGCTAGTCACAATTACAGGTCGCCGTTACGAATGTCAACATAATATAATCCTAATCCATATCAAACGAGGAAGGGGAGAACTGGAAGTTTAGATTGCAAGATGTACCGCTCGATAAGGATAAAAAAAAGAAATAAGAAAAAGGGAGGAAAAATAGGAGCTGAGACGTAACAATATATATATACATATACAGGGTGTTTGATAGATCTTGCAGACGAAAGTTGGAGATAGATTGGGTGTAGCCGAGAAGAAAAGTCATGTACCATAATGTCAAATTGCCAATAGTTATCGAGTTATTAATTAAAACATGTGAGCCAACGAGCGTGTAGAGAGCGGAGGACGACCGCAGTAAGCATGTAGACATTTGATATAGGCGGAGTCAGCGAGTTGCGGTGTAGGCGAGCGCGCGCGGCGAGGGGCAACGTAAACGACAAAAGGCGAGCGCGCGCGACAAGGAGCGAGCGAGGACGAACGACGAGGAGCGGGCGAGCTTTTTCTTTATAGCTTTTTCCTTACAGCTCGCTTACGGTCGCTTACGGTCTGGTCTACAATAGGTGTTGTAAGCCGTAAGTACTGACCAATTATAGCTGATTATTTTTGTAATAATCGACTGTGATTCGCCAATTCTTACGGCTTACAACTTACGACACGTATTGTAGATCAGGCCTACGTTGCCCCTCGCCGCGCGCGCTTGCCTAGCATAAGCAGAGTTCTTCATTTCTGTCCTGAGGAGGGAAATGAAGGAAACTAATTGGTTTATTCCCTTATGCGTTATGTATTATGCGTTATGCAATAGCCTGTGCTCTTGCCCTTAGCCTCGCTCGCGTCGCTGAGCGAGAACGAGAGCGAGAAAGAGGGAAAGATATTCTCGCTCGCGTCGCTGAGCGAACACGAGAGCGAGAAGGAGGGATTGATATCTCTCTGTCGCTCGGCACGTCGACGATTGCCGAGCGCGTGGTCCACACACGGATAGACTGAGCCGGCTATGAGTGCGTGCGTGGTGGGGGAAATCAGAAAAGAATCGTGAACATGGGCATCGTAGTTCATGTGCACGGTTGTGCAGAGGGCGCCTCACACTGGGCTCGGCTAAAAGCGGCCCGTGATCTCTCTCCTTCTTCTCTCTGATCCATATCATACGAATAGACGAGATGGCGTTGGTGCAGTACCCAACTTGCCCAGAGCCATCTATTGAATTGAATTGAATTGAACACGTATAGATCACAGACTTCTATATAATACAATAATAATATAATAGACTGCTAACTGCGTCCCTTTAACTGTTGCCAAAAAGTATATACGACTTGCGCAGAATACGGACCAAAGGATGCGCAGTAAACAGTTTTATATACTTCTGTAGGCGCACTTTGGCATGTTTTTCTGTGAGTATTTATTTACAATTTATATAAAAATTTAATAATAAAATTTTATAATTTGACATACCATATATATTTTTTCATGACCACGCACATACACGAATATTTTATTACTTACCGTAATTTTACCAATATTATTTTTTGCAATGCGTATTTTTTTCTTAATATAATTGTATAACTTCTTAATGTAACTGTTGCGGATTCGCCGAGAATCAGCAACGCTGCGCGTGATGTTTACACGATCACGATCGCTATGTCGCCGCTGACGTGTACGACTCGCAGCGTACACGTGCGAGGCGACTCTCCGACATTCTAATGTCTCGTGCGATACTCGCTGCGCTCGGCGTGATTGTTCGGCCTCCCGACACGTGAAAACACTCTTCCAAACAAAACTTGGGATGTGTCGCGAGGCTGAACCAATTATTGAGCGCTAACTAATCCAATAAGACTTTTTTTTGTTCTAATCGAGAATCCGTTCGAAGCATCAATTTTGTATTCGAGATTTTTCCACCGCCGGAACTCACTCCAAATTTTCTCGTTGTCCCGGACGGACTCTCCGAATTTTCTCGTTGTCCCGGACGGACACTCCGAATTTTCTCGTTGTCCCGGACGGACTCTTAGTTTTGTTCGCTGTCCTAACCGGACGTTCAATTAATCATTCTTTTCTTACTGTTTTTTTTGTTTCGCGAATTTGTCTAAACTTAAACTGTGTAACGTCCTACGCCGATTATCGTTTCCGATAGCCGGGCGCGCCGATTACCCGCCGCTCACGAAAATCGCTACCGTCGCGAGATCAACTGTTCGAAACTCCGAGGCATTTTTCCCGGCGCTGCGATTCATTGTAACCCGGTTAAATACATTTATTTAAGAGCATTTCGCCGCATCGACCGAGATTCATCTCGATTCTTTTGTTGGTGTAACCCGTCCTCTGCGACCCGTTCCGCACTCTGCCGCGCTTCTTGCGAAGCGGTCCCGGCACACGTTCGCTTCGGTTTCCGCGCGAACAATAACTATATTATAACTGATATTAAAAACGTATATCACATTCGGACACGTCTTATTGCAACGGCGATTACATATACGTGTGTCACTTCGAAAGGTTAGAATCGCATCCGTATTTTGCGCATCTGCTCCGTGCATTACATGTAAATAGGCAACACTTATACATAAGGAGAACAATAGGAGTTAGCAGTTTAATGTATTATATAGAAGCTGTGGAATAGACCGAGCCGACTATATGTGCATACGTGGTGGGGGAAATCAGTAAAGAACCGTGGACACTGGCGTCGTTAGTTCATGTGCACGGTTGTACAGAGAGCGTTTCGCACTTGGCTCTGTTAAAAGCGGCCCATGACACCTCTCCTTTTCTCTGGTAATATGCATTGTGCAGCCATTGGGTGCATTCAGTACTACAACCGCTCAATGAGCGCTAAGTGAGCTCTTGCATTTGATTGGTGTATATTTTTAAATCTAAAGGTATATACCAATCAAATGTAAAAGCTCATTGAGCGCTCAGTGAGCGGTTGTAGTACTGAATGCACCCATTGCGTTCAGCGGAGAAAACCGCACAGTGAGCGATTAGTGACTATTGGTCCTTACTGTTAGATCCTTACATTCAGACCAATAACTTTGACGAATTATTCAACAGTTGTTCAACCGTTGAGTGTCGTTCGCACTCAATTCTTACATTTTGAAAAATCAGCAGCGGAGGGATAGATACATAGTGCAAGTCACTCAAATGGGAATGGTCTTTTGCAAGGTATTGAACAGTATATTAAATTTTTTAAGTATATTAAATTTTAAGTGAAATCATATTTTTGTAGTCACTAATCGCTCACTGAACGGTTTTTTCCGTTGAACGCAATGATTGTTGACATACTTATGTCATATCACGTATATTTCATTTCTCGCCTTTTGAGTTTCGCCTTTGTGAGTTACTGCGTAGGCGTGCTCCGCAGGCAGAACAGCAGCTCTCATTTTTCTCGAGTCGGGATGCGTCCCGAAAGTCATTAAAAAAAAAGTAACAACCTTAAAGCCCGTATCAGACTACGGATTGGGATTGAGTATTGGATTGAAATTTAACCAATCAGGAGTAAGTTTACTATACTTGAGATTATTTTCTCTTTTTCAATTAGTCAAATTTCAATCTAATCTCAATCCCAATCCATAGTCTGATACGGGCTTTATGTCCGCGACCGTACATTGCAGTGCAATTGGTGCAGCGGCATGGTATATATGTGGGGGCCCGGGGGCGCGCGGCGACTTCCGGTGCGCGCGCGAGCGCGCGACCTCCGCTCGCACTGCTCCCACAGGAGGTTATCGGGGACATGTGTACCCGTACCCTTGATCGGTGACGCACGCTCTCGCCCGCGCTCGAGGGCACGAGAAAGAGAGAAACCTTGAGTGGCGCTGTATGAACTTTACTAACACTCCGTGCCGAGCACATGGCACGCACGCAAAGAACAGAAAAAGGAACGGAAAAAACTATATTGATAGAACGGTTTGCACGCAGACACAAGAAACGCTCGCTCGAACAACACACGCTAGAAGAACAATAACGGCAGGCGCCGGTCACGCGGCGGTACCGTGAACGCGCGACAACACGCACGCTATCACGTGATCGCGCGAGGACGAACGCTCGGCGCGTACGTAGTCACGCAATAACAGCACTCGGCGCGCACGTGGACGGGCGCCGCGCTAACGGCGTGCGGGCGCGCACGGGGCGCGAAAGCGCGCGGCGAGAAAGCCCTCGAGGAGGGTCCGCGACGTCGGACCCCCGCTGGGCGAGCGCAGCGAAGCGCACTTCAATAAAGCACTCGCTGGAAGCACTCGCGGAAGGGCACGAGAGGTCCGTTGCCGTCGGGGGCGATCTGCTGCGGCAGCTCGCGCGGCGTAGAAGTGCACGCGCGCACGTGGTGCGTGGCCGAGCACCTTCCACGCACAAAACGCGGGTAATAGTCACTGCACGCGGCGTACGGATGCAAACTAACGCGAATGAGCACTACTGTTCCCAGTGGCGAGCGAGATCGGCCCTTCGGGATGAGAGTACCTGTACACGACAATGGTCGGAACTAGAGTCTTTTTGCGCAAGCAGGACGACACGCGAGCACGTGACGAGGAGCTCAGAACAGCACCCTCGGCTGCAGCACTTGCTTGCGGCGACTGAGCGACGGCGAACTCGCGGGCGTCGCGGTAGATGGCGGGAGAGGGTCGATCGCCACTAGAGACCCTCAAAATAAGAGACTGGTCAATGTCGACTAGCACGTTTGATTGGTTGGAAGGAAAATGGCGGCACCAATCAGTGAGGATCGAGCAGGCGGAATATTTGAAAGATAGAAATATGAAGAACAATAGTAAAAACACATGTATATCTGTATAATATTTAGTAAATAAATATAAGAACTCTGATGATTGACTGTTTGGAACAAATATACATAATATATTGTCCACACCAAGAAGGAAGGAAGGAAATATGAGAACTATTGACAGTTATATTGAAATGTTATTTATTTTACAATATTGTACATTGCCATGGTTTTACTATTAAATACAGGTTTATCTAGTCGTTTGGCGTGACAACTTTGTTTCACCTTAAATTTTATAAAACGCAGTTTTATTTTGTAACCTAATGCGTGACAATCTTTTAAGGTATCGCAGACAATATTATTCATTTTTGTAATAAAAAAATGAACAATATCACAATTTACCGTTTTAACATAATTCAAATATCTTTTAATAATAATATTCATTTCAAGAAAATAATAGAAGATATTTTTGTTAACAAAAAATAATGTATTCTTTCGATAACATTTTATACTAACTAAACGTGAATATGTTATATTGGGATCATACGTTTTTGATCCAGCAGAATCAATACAATCTGGGCACATTTTGTAAGTTTTACATATACTAGTGATAATATAACCACATACATAATATAATGAATTTAATTCCAGATTATCTAATTTCATTATTTTGGTTTCAATTTCAGGTGGAATTACAAGCATTTGTGTACATTCTTTATTTACACGTTGTCGCATAGGATGTTTTAAAAAGTCAGCCAACAAATCACCACTATCTTGTTTATAATTAGTGTTTGATAGGTTTTGCAAATACTGAGAAACAGTGAATATTTTTAAACTTTGTTTAAACTGCAGTGCGTTCGGTATGGGAAATTTTTTCCTAATATTTGAAAAGAGATTTTCAACAAAATCGTTAGAAAAACGAGCTCCTATTACGTATAAATAATGGCGTTCTTTAATTAAATACTCAGCTACTTCGATATAAGATTTGGTTGTTATAATAAGGCCAGTTTGTACGGGTTTGAATACACCTTGGTTTCCTACTTTCATTTCGCAAAATAAATCAATACATGATTCCAAAAATGCTATGGTTTGTATATATGTTTCTTCTGATTTCTCATTTCCAGGTTTCTTTCTTAAAGCAAGTATTTCATCGTGCGTAGTAATCAGAGCAAACCATTTGGAAACAATTTCAATAAATCTCGCTGTAGTTAAATATTCATTTTTATGACGTTCTTCACTTAGATAATCCAAAGCATTACTTACGTGTGTACTCAACATATTATGTGCTTTGTTTACTCTCATTTTGTTAAATCGCGTTAAAGTAATGACTTCTTTGTTTAATTTAGGAGCTAATTTGATATCTAAATTTTCTTGTTCTTGTACCAACTCTTCCAAATGTGACAATTTAACAACGCACGATGATAGTTTATGAGTTTGAACAAATTTGTCTGGCAATGCTATCAATTTATTATTAATAATAGCGGCTCTGAGATTTTTTAAAAGGTGTGGGCTATCAGCAAAAAAATATAACTTTCGAGTATTATCCATTGGATGAGGTACAGAATTTCGTATTGTAGAATGTCTATGCAAACCAACATTGAAAGCTCTCCACATAGCTTGATTAGTACTTCTCATATCGGATGTAATACTGTGTATTCGAAGACCTATTGATTCAGCCTTTTTAATGATTGTTTCTATAATAGGTTTTAAACGTACACCATTAAAGCCATCAAGAGTATATTCATATGCTACCACTTGCTTCCACCGATGAAATATGCCAGCAAGCATAAATACCAAGCCATGCGTAGCTGTAGTGTTTTCTCCTTAAAAGTGTGTGAAGTAGCAAATGAAACCAAATGATCAATTATCAATTATCAATTATCATTTACCCTATATATTGTTACAAATTGAATTGTGCAGGAATTACCACGACTGTTAGGAATAGTAGAATTTCCTATAAGTGAATTTGTACAAGAATCAAATTGTTCACCGGGTGTTATAGTTACTTCATCAAGGCCAAGCATACAATCGCAATGTCTGTAGTCTGTAAACTGTCTAATTGTTTCCTTCATAGTGTCAAAAACGTCGTCTAATATTCCAGAGGAAAAATCCAAACCTTCAACAGATCTTCTTAAGGTACACAGTGAAGGTAACGGAATATTTTCTTTAATCAACTGCGCATAACCACTACTGGTACAACAAGCTTTTATGTGAAGAGCTTTCTTAATAGTTTCCTTTGACCAACTACTAATGCGTCGCTTACTAGAATCTGATTGTAACCATCGAATTTGATCATCGTTAAACACTTTATGTAGAATCGTTTTTTCTAGTCGCAGTTTATGCGTGCTTCTGAATTTTTTAACACGATTCATGAGAATTTTGTTCGAGTGTTTCAACTTATCATGATCTTTTTGTAATTTCGTAAATTTTTCGTTTGCTTCTTTTACCTGTATACCTCTATCTTCTAGTTTCTGTTGTAACAAATGTATTTCTTCAACAGCACGCTCCAATGTAAACGCTGTTGTATTACATGATGATGTTGCTACACAAATATTTGTCTCATCATTTCTATTCACATTATTACTAGAAGATAATAAGATATAAATACCTGAATCATTCAGTTGATCATATGATTGAAAACTGCCAGAAAACAATACAGAATTATCTTCAAATTGATTGTTATCTGTATCAATGCTTATGGATTTTTCAATGTGTTCATTGTCGCCTTCAGTGGTTCGTAATTTCTGTACTTGTAATTCATGTTCATCGAGAAATATATTAGTTGTTTCAGGTAACTGTTTTTCATAAATAGGAAAAATAGTTGGCATCTCTTCTCAATTTTTTCGCACCATCTTGTCAAGGTTTCTCCCACATATTTGGAGCAAAATGGATCTATATGTACAATCGCAAGATACACATTTTTTTCCTATTATTTGGCCGTAGTTATACAAGAAACAACCAACCCACATGGACTACGTTTCGAGAAAAATAAAGATAAAGATTTGACGCATGATTTATAAACTACAGATAGTATTGAAATTCTGTATAATTGTTCAAGAAATCAAGCATGGTTAAGTTTCTACTCTTTAGAGGTATACATTGGTAAGCTTAATTCTTAAACAAATTTAGTAAAAAGACGTAATTAGGAAAAATAGTGCGACTGATAGAAAATAAAAACTGTTTTTTAATTAATTTTAGACGCCCATGGGGCTTGGATCGTTTTCCCTATTACATAGAAAGACGAATGGACTACTCATTGGTAACAAAAATTCAAAAATTTTAATTTTATGGGTTGGTTGCTTCTTACTACGGCCATTTATATATTTCATATAATTATATGCTCACTTCACAAATACATGACTTATTTGGTTGCCACTTTTCTCTTCCAATGGACTGTAACCATAACATTTTTCTTTGCAGATCTGTTGGAAAACCAATTAACATAAATCCGCCTTCGGTTTCTGTTTTTACACCCCAATATGCCTATAACCCGTTATCTGCAATTTTCGGTTTTGATTATGTATTTCAGATTCACGTATATAAATTATAAAAGATATTTTTAATAGATTGTAGATTTATAGATTATATTTCAGTTGTATTATTTCCATTGCTTTTATTATATCTTATTTTGATTCACATAGTTTTAGTTTAAATTCATGCTTACCTCTATATATTACATATTACTTATTTATAATTACTGCAATAATATTTATATACGTTACGCATCGCGATATGTTACGCATCGCTCGTCGTTTGGTTAGTAACGCTGCGACCATTGCGAGTGTTAAATGGAATGCAATCTGCGTCCGCCATTTTTCATCCAACTAGAATTAGAACTAGAACGTTGACCAGTCTCTTATATTTAGGGTCTCTAGACCGCCACTAGGAACTTTAGACCGCCACATATATATGAGTTTGCAATATTGTTCGAACAATAGGCCTGTTCGTCTTGTCTGCACTGCTGAACTGGTGCAACAGGTTGAAGTGAGAAAACCTATGTTTGTCTCACTTTAACTTAATGCACTAGTTCAGCAGTGCATATAAAATGAACAGGTCTAATGTTACAGCAACATTTCCAAATATTGTAAAAATAATGTTCTATGCTTATGTGTGTGTGTGTGTGTGTGTTGTTTGGAGTAAGTAGACAAAAAATGATAAATATGTAGTCATTATTATAACAAGGATTACTTCTATAATTGTTAACTTTATATGCATAAGGTCGAAAATTGTACATCATTTGTGATTCGTTTGAGCAACGAGATTGACATAATCACGCATGTGCAGAAAGGCGTCGTTAGTAGGAAACTTTGCGCCTTCTCGCAATATTGAGATAACCAGGGATGTACATTTAAGGCCCAGTTCCACAAAATCAAGTTCAAACCGTGATTATCTGAACTGACGTTACATTAACGGCACGGTTAAACTTATATCGCGTTCCACATCATGTTTTTAACTGTAGTTTACTTAAACCTATAGCAGAGAGAAGCCTGAGAGCGGCATTGTGCATTACAGCGTTATGGAAAAGTTGGCTGATTCGCAGCGCCAATTAGGTCCATTTTTCATGGACATAAACTACTAAGCCAATGTCCATTGGCCAATTTGTTGGTACTATTCCGTGCTATGTCCATATTATTTGGTTCTGTCCTGTGCTATGTTCACGAGCGAGCTAGATTAGTTAGATAAAAACGAAGAATCGGTCTTTGTCTCACCACCAGCGAATAGACAATCGCGACGAAGCGAGCCAGCAGCGATGTATCGTAAGGCAGACATTGCCGTCTCCCCTTTCACCCCCTTATTTCCTTTCCACCATTGTTTATATTCATAATTCGGGAAGAAAATAATTTCGAGATTCGGACGATTTCTAGCAATGACGCGACA
>NW_020230292.1:0-50237 GCF_003227715.2 Harpegnathos saltator
CGGAATTAGGAACCTGATGTACGGCACCAAGAGGACCTTGTGCTTCTGCATCGCGGAGTAAATCTAACCTAGGTGAGAGATTCCGCGATTCCGGTGTACCGTAATCTTGAAGTTCCGTTACCGGAATTGGAATAGTGTGTCTGTATTCTGTGGTGTTGAATATAGGAAGATGGCCTTTGCCACTAGAATTAGAAATAAGGGCGTTTCCTAAATAACTCCCTGTGCAACATTCAGGAGGAATATAACCACTGGATTTCTCAGGGTTAGAAATAATGACGTGGAAAGGAGCGACGGTACGTGGTTGTATCACAAAGGATTCTTCCTCTATGAAAGGTATACTATTTGTTCGCACCGGACGCGTTTATTGTGATAGTCGATACTTGCGTTGTGTTGTTTAAAGAACTCGTTTCCTAAGATTCCGTGTTCTCTAAAAGGAAATTCATCTGGCAGCACGTGGAAGTTAGTAAGTTTCCCGAGAATTGTAATTTGTAGACATCCCATGGTAATTATCGGTTTAGGTGAGATGCCTTGTAGAGTCAATTGTACGTCATTATTTACGTGCACGCCAGAGTCTAAAAGATCGCGTCGAATTAAGTTCACGGCGGATCCTGAGTCGATCATAAAAAGAGCAGTTTTGTTAAGATTCGGCGACGAAAGCATGACGTTCGGGACGTCTCCTGAGATTGTATTTAAATTTATGCGTTGGAGGTTCCGGGTTCCTCCTGAAATTGAACCAACTTTTGAATAGGACGCCCTGTCTGTTCCGTGTCGCGGCGGGCATCGCTCTGGACCGGGACACGGGTCGCGTTTTCCGGAGCGGTGGCTTGCGCGGGCGTGCTTGTATTCTCTAGTGACCGCCTATAAGCTAATTTACGGCACTCGGACATTATGTGTCCGGGGGCCTTGCAATAGCGACATAGAATAAGTGAAGGGGCATTGGGACCTGGTTGCCCTGGAATCAGAGGTTTCACGAAGGGGATTGGTGATCGCTGCAGTATTTGGCGAGGTTGATTGTTTTGATAGGAGGGGTTAAATTGAGGGCTCGAATTGAAGGGGTTTGTGTCCTGTCGCGCTAAAGGGAGTGGTCGATTTGGAAAAGAAGATTTGCGCCTACTTGTCTCAGTCTCTAGTGTTTTAGATAATTGTATGGCTTTAGTAAAGGCCTCCTCTAAGTCTTCGTATCCCTCGAGTTTAACCCGAATTAGTAAATCAGACGGTAGGCCATTGACAAAACTCTCTAATGTGTCCCTGTCCACAGTGTCGATTATCCATCTGTCTAAGTGTCGGTTTTGTACTAATTCACAGTCTAAAATGGCTGTGCGTAATTCTTTTATCCGCGCGATATAATCAAAAATTGATTCTTGAGGCTTCATATACGCATTGCCTAATTCGCCTCTATATTGATTGAGAGATTTATTTGGCCCGAATATTAATTTTAATTTTTGCAATAATTCCGCGACGCTATCATAACGTGAGCCTTCTACAGCAGTGTATGCGTGTCCTTGCAGTTTACTTAAAATTAGTTGACATAGGTAAGGTTCGTGTGACGTGGGTATTAAATCGAGTGCTCTCTCGCATGTTTTACAAAATTGGAATACGGACATCCGTTGTCCATCGTACTTAGGAATTGAATCAGCTATATCTTTCAAACGAATAAATGGGGCGTCAACAGGTGAATTTGGAGGAGGAGGGCACGTGGTTGGTTCGTGATGACGCGGAGATGCCTGTCGAGGACTCACTTGTGGAGTGCGTGCGTTAGTGTGTTCGCGTTGGCTTTGCAAGGAAGCTACTTGCCTATCTAAATGCTGTATGTGTGAGGGTATTTCTCTGAGACTCGCTAAATCCCGTTGCATGATTTCTATTAGTTTGACTAAATTTAATATGTCGGTAGGAGAGCTTAGATGTGTCGATTCCCGTGCTTCAATTTCTGCTTGTCGTCTTTCTAAATCTAGCTGTTGCACCTGAAGGGCTTCGCTTTGTTCACGTATAATTTTCTCTTTTTCGCCCATGCGTTTGGTAAGAATGTCTACCTCGATCGCTGTCAGGGCCTGTCCCTGTTCTTCTGATTCTGATTGCGACTTGTCCGTCCCGGACAAAGATTTATTTGAACGCGTATGATATGCCATTGCGAAATGAAACTACGATCTATATTATGCAAAAGAAATGCTCCTAAGAGTTCGAGAAACCCCACGAGTTTCACCTAAATGTACGAGGGTTGTAAGAAAATTCTAACTCCTAAAAGAAGAACGTTCTAAGTATATACAAAAAGTTATCAACGTATTCTAGAGATAAGGCTACGATCAACGGTAAACAAAAGAAATGCTCCTAAGAGGTTGTGTAAGAAACGTAAAATGTTCCCCCTATTCCGAAATTTTGGCCTATCCCACCGCTGCCACCAAAAGTTGTTGTCGTGTAACGTCTCGCGTCTCCCTAGGGATCGTGATCCGCCTGCTCTCTATTTATTTAGGCCTACCTGCTTACACCGGCACTGCCTGGGATGCCGAGAGCTTTTCCGGACAGATGGTGAAAGGGGGAAATATGGTGATTGTAGGTGATATAAAGATTATGGCTATTGATAGGAATAGAGACTAAACAATTGTTTATTTAACAGTGAGACAATATGATAGTTAAAAGTGTGATATAAATGAGTGATAATACTTATAGTTATATAATTAATGAATACAAATGTGGTTTACATTATATAGCTGCTAGTAATGAGTTACAGTGAAGTGTTGAGAAAATGTACAGTTATCCTGCCCGGTGGAAGTAATGAAGGTGGTACGGTAATTTGCGAGGAGTTCCAGTGAGAGAATAGGACTCCAGTTGGTAAATGTAGGTGGCTGTCTTGTTGTTGAAAGTGTCGTCCTGTGTTAAATCTATCAATTCTATGTCTAGAGTTTCTGTCGTCGAACGCTGTTTAACCAGCCGAGGGTTGCGCGTGTGAGCCCTGTAAGAGCTTGGTAAAGAATGCGAATCCGGAATGAAGTGTCTTTGTGCGGAATGTAATGGACGTGGAGCGTATTTAAATGTGCTTATGAGTCTGTTTTGTAATAAAAACTTGATGTACGATGGAGGAACTAGATCGTGCCCCGTGATATCTTGTATTATACGGGGTTTGGTGGGGTCCATGTGTTGAGACAACAGGGCCGCTCGTCGGCAAGCTTCCTTACGTAGCTGCCTTGCCTTCTGTTTAACGCCCCCGCGATGTTTATTTGGCATCTAACGGATTGAGTTTAAGAATAACATTTTTGGTCGGACAAGTTAAAATAGCAATTGATAAAATTAATTATTGAGTGAAAAGGACTCTTGTGACTTTAGTTATCCGTTGCCAGAGTACTGTAAAAGTACTAATAATTAATGCTTACTACCATGCTTTGGCAGGGTTAGGTTATGCGGATTGTAGGAGAAGGATAATTGAGGCGGGTGGCGGCTGTCAGCTGCGCCCCTGAGATTGAAGGATGCTAAGCACTGTACAGGTTATTAATTCACAAGTTAAATTTCCTGATCTTGATGGAAAAGGGGTGGTCTTATGAGTTGGACGGGATGGATAGGATGCTTGAGCCGAGAGGCACCCGTAAGGCGCTCCTCAGTCTGGACAAGGATAGAGGCGGGTAGCTCCAGTAAGGCGCTTCCCTAAAAGTGAGCAAGATCTATGCTTAATAATGTAAGATTCAGATTTAATGGTTAATGAACTATAAATTCCGCTGGCAAGAGATGTTATGGCACCAATTGATTTAAGTAACTGAATAAAAAGGACAAAGATTTATGAATGCTTAATATCTTCCTTTCAAGAAAATGTTCGAATAAGAGGAAAAAGGCTGCCGATAAAACAAGGATGCTGCATAAAATTAAAATGCTTAGTAGAAAATATTGAAGAATTGTATGCCGATGCAATGGCATATGTTCGTTGTACAAGAGAATCGGTGATTTTAATGGAATTGTACAATAGCAAGTAACACAGTGAGGTAATTAAGGCGTATGCCGATGCAATGGCACACGTCTACACATACACAATAAAATCAGTTACAATTCAATAAATGCATATACATATATATATGTGGGTGGGGAAGGATGCACTTCATGAAATGATTTATATTATTCCAGCTTTTATAATGGATAATGTCAAGATCTTGTCGTTATTAAGAATATACTTTCGTCTAAATAAACAATGAGATTGTAAAAAATTATTAATCTGAAACCTTAGTAACTTGATTGTTTAATATAGAATAGTCTTTACGGGTAATGGTAATAGCAGAACGCAGTATATTTTATATGTGCAAGTGCAGGTTACAGTGGAAACAGTGGGAATATTATATCAAGTACATAATTATACATGAAATTATAAAGGCATATAAATGTCTTATAACTAAAATAGCTAATGAGAGAGATAGATAGAAGGCTAACATGAAGGAACGTCTCTGTGAGTCCTTGTTACGAGATAATTGTAATTTTTTATTTTTATTCAATGTCTATTAACGAGGTGAAGGCCTAGGAGGTTGGAGTAAGCAGATTTTCAAAGCAGAGTCTCCGGCGTAAGGAATCCGCCTGGAGACGATGTCAGAGTGGTGGGATGCCACTGCTGATAAGGATTCTGACTATACCAATACGGCTCTGTGCTTGGCACCGATGCCGTGCGCGCGTAACCCTGTGCTTAGCACCGATGTCATGCGCCCGCAAGGAGGAATGGAAAGGGAATAATAAGTGTGTGAGCGTAGTTCACTGCGTTGACAGACACTGGGGTTTCGTAATCACGATTTAGAAAAAGAAGAATCTGAAGATTGTCTCTCTCTCTCTCTCTTTATATATATACTAGCTTGTATTGCGTATCCTAAGGAAATCGGAACGAAATTCTAAGAGCGGTTTGACAAACTAAACGTAGATAATACACTATTCGGATTATAATGAATGGTCCTTATGTAAGGCAGTTACGAACCGACATGAACGAAAATTTCAGCGTGACGCTATGGTATCTGTTAAATAATTCGACTTGGCGTATGGTGAAACGTCACTGGTTCACCCGCGTAACAATGTTCCTAAGGCTTAGATCGCGATTGTATTTCACTTGCGCGAAACGCGGTGTATGTGAGTGTTGTGCATTAAAATATTATATACTTACTATTTATTTCAGTAGCTCAGACTTTTGCAGAGAAATCTCAAAGAACAGGCTTTTTTATTCCAGAATACTCTCAGTACTGTTGGGACCACTCTAGCCACGGCACAACTCGAGCGGGGAGTCGACTTATCCGCACACTTGGAGTATTATAAAACACCGTGGATGTTCTGGCAAGTTTCCTAAGAAATCTTCCAGATTTTGAATAGCACAAGGCAAAGGCTCTGAAGGAGCGTAGGAAGAGGCTCTTATGCGAGACGACCGTTGTCCGTGGTGGCACGGTCGCTCAGAGACACTTTTCCTCTTTGCGTCAAATTAACAAAGATGTCTTGGAGGCACTCCTAAGAGGCACGTCTGTACTGTATGAACTTCCGATGTCGACTCTGCGGTGGGAGCTGCTCCCGGGGCCTCGTTCGGTCCGGACAATGGAACTCAAGAGTGGGGTAGGCTATATGGTAGGAGTAATGGGATTATACGAGAGGGATCCAGAGTAGGAGCGTTCAAGGTTTTTCAGAGTGGGACTGAGTGGCGTGATGCTGACGGGGCATCGAGACATCTCGGCGCGCCGCCGGATGTGATAAGGAGCGTGGTCAACAGGATGCCCTATGTTACCTGATATGGGCTCGGGTTACTCGGGGATTCCAGAGCACCTTCGGTGGCCCGGCTGCGTGCGTGCCTTATCTTTGAGACTTCCTGTCGCCAGTCTGACTTATTAATTTATATGTGCGCGTAATTATTTATGCCTTATAATATTATAATTTAATAAAAAGAAATGGTTAATATTATATATGTGTGGTTCTTAAGGTTATAATATACGCCTAATTTAGTATTATATGAATAGTGTAATAGAAAGTTATAATGTTAATTAGTTATGATTTTTATAAAGACAATATGCATGTGTTATAATAAAAGAGATATTTGTTATTAATGTTTAAATGTGGTTATTAAGAATTATTATAAGAAATGCATATTGTTAACAGTGGGTTTTAGAGTGTAGAGATTTATAATATTGTTAACTGGAAAATTAGGATTTCTTATTACAGGGATCCTTATTATTACTGTTGTTAAATTAATGTTTCTCGGCAAGGCTGAGTTCTACCATAGGGCTCTCTACTTACGTATGTCGGTAAGATAGATCCCTTGGGTAGGTTTCGTTATTATTGGCGTCGGTAATTAATTAACAATTGTTATAAACGGTTCTTATGTATAAATTACCGACTTTTAGACCTTATAGAAGCTTATGGTAATAGAAGATTCGATGAACAATTAATTTTTATTATTAGTGATGAGTTCAAGCCGTTGTACTGTACGAACGAATTTAAAAGAGTGCAATATTTAAGAAGAGCTTGAACGTGAACAGAAGGCTTAAATTAAATTAAATAAAGTATTTAAACGTGACCAAGGCAAAAATGGTGGATTTCCAAGCTAAATAGAGTATTTAAGTGACCCCTGAACTTAAATAAATGAGGTTTATTAAATTTAAGAATTACCAAATTTTGAGAATGTACTGTCAGAAGGATTCTCTGTTTGTGGGCAAGAATTAATTGTTTTCGTTTGGCATTATTTCCTTTTGTAATTAATATTCTGAGGTTTTGACATTTGCTTATGTTTCACTAAAATGTTCTCTATGTACGTAGGTGTTAAAAATATTTTAAATTGATTTTTCTTAATTTTCACGGAAGGTACGCATTACTGATGTCCCAATAGTCCCTACGTATGAATTTTTAAATTTTCTGAAGTCTATTGGTAAATAACATTGTTGATTTCTTATTAATCCTTAATGTTTTTCAAAATGTTAATATGGTCGTTAAATAGAGGTCTTTTAATGCTATTGTTAGCAATTAAGATTTTTCTTCTAGGCCTTATAGTTACTGAGAAAAACATGCCTTTTCCTGATTGGTCGAGACATTCAAATAGCCATAACTTCTAAACTATCGATTTTACAGAAATTTTATTAGGACATAATTTGTAATACTTTGAAGAAGCCTTAAATCGCACCGCGCGATTTTCTAAAATTATTATTATTTTAAAAGATATGAACTTTTATCGATAAATTTTAATAGTAACAATTACCCTCTATGGTTGAATCTACCTATATGTCTCGCTGGCCCTCCAATGCAGAGGCGAAAAAATGATATGGTGGAGAGAACGTCGCAGGACGTTACAAGTGTCGCGACGAAGAGACCGATGGCGAACCAGAGTATCCACGCACGTCGCAGCAGCAGCATTGTATCTTGCGTGAATGAGCATGAACGCGTTGTTAGCGGAAACGAGATACGCCCAAGGCAACTGGACGTAAAAGATCCGGTATATAACGGACTGACTCACCGTCGAGAGAGAAGGGAATCGTCGGGAACCGATCGAAGCGTTGTTGTCGGTGCGGTCGTCGGTCTCATCGCGTTCGTCGCGAATAGGAAACGATCGATACGACTCGAGCGACTCTTGCGACTGTGACATTATGTTCCTCGGAACGTCGTTGAATGCTACGCGCACCAGCTCGCGCTTTACTGTCGGTTCGGCCAGTCGGCCGCGAATGACGAGCCAGTTACCGAGGCCAACCGCTTTCGTCATTGGCGATATCGATAACGCCTCATGGAGAACCGGATGTCGCAATCGAGTTGGCGGAACGGTCGCGGCTTGAGTCAGGCCATCGATCGAGCCATACGAAGAAACGCGACGACCAAGCGCGTTGTTCAGCGGAAATCGGCCGCTGTTGCCCGGCCGTCGACGCCGCGACTCGCCGTCGTTATCACGGCACCGACGTTGCGCAGTTATTTCGCGTACGCCGACATGGTCTCGAACGAGTCCCGGCTCGGTGGCGAACGAGTGACCTTTCCGGTGTCCTATACGGAGAAACGAGAGATCTATGGTGCTTTGGAATCGTGCGATACCGATCTATCCGAGGAGAACAGTTTCTTCGGCGAACGCTTCGAGCGCGCTCTAAAGTCGGTGTTCGCGGTCGCTTCGAAGAAGATACCAATGAGTCGTCTGAAGATAAACGGACAGGCGCGCGGATCGGGTGTGTACAAGAAATGGGCCGATTAGTACCAACGATCGGCCGACCTGGGACTTTTTCAAGACAGAGGCGCGCCCATCGTCATTCACGCTTCGTTGTCGGACAGTGTCTCGTCGCGCTCCTCGTTCGCGCGTTTTGCCAGGGAACGAGGAATGCGACCGGTGACGCTGAACTGCATAGCTCAGAATCTGTTTCACACGGAGCGCGCGTCGGGACCCGTCTCCCCGCAAGTGGATTCTCTGCAACCGTCGGACCTACGGTGTCTGGGCGCCAGATCGGTATACTACAGGTGCATCTATCTGGTTCATCTCGTAACGGTAACGCCCGCGGGGGGTGGTTCGGTGCGATCGGTCGCCCATCGTCGCGCCCGGTTCGCCGCTTCCGCGACGCTTCGCTCGCCGCCGCGCCGGAGGGTTACTTGGGTGATGGAGGGAAGGTTGCTTCTTGAAAGAAACGTGTGTTCGGCGTGCCTATGTTAACAAGTTTGTTGCGCCCCGCGAGGCGCCCCGTTTATTTAACAGAAGTTCGATTCTATATATTGTAATGTGGCAGCTTGGAGCGCCCGTTACGGTATAAATAATTCGGTTAGATTCGGTAATTGGCGGCGGAATGCCCATGCGAGCAGGGTGCCCGCGAATTCGGGGTGAGACATGACGGTGATCGAGGCAAGGAAAGATTCGGCGAGACGGCGAGGCACGGTGGCAGGCCCGCGCAAGGCTCCATGGGAGGTCCCGTGAGTAGAGGGGGGCCGAGCCGATGTCCCCGCGGCGACAGGACGAAGTCGTTTTATTCCATCTGGGGATCCCGAGCGAGCGACCAAGCAAACGAGCGACCGAGTAACCGAGCGAATGAGTGTACAAGCGAACGAGCGAACGAGTGAGCGACCGAACGAGTGTACGAGCGAACGAGTGAACGAGCGGACGAGTGAACGAGTGAAGGAGCGAACGAGTGTACGAGCGAACGAGCGAACGAGTGTGCGATCGAACGAGTGTACGAGCGAACGAGTGAACGAACGGATGAGTGAACGAGTGAACGAGTGGACGAGCGAACGGGCGAGTGAGCGGCGAAGGGCCGAGAAGTCCGCAGCCATGGAACCGGACCAGCAGGAAGAAGCCGCTGCATAAGCTCATACCACCTGTTTGCCTCTTGCTAGAGTGGCCGGATCTCTCTTCCGGAGATCGCGGCCCGAGACGTTGGGGCCAACTACCGTGTGGCGGTGGCGATCCTTGGCGGAGTCCGTCGGACGGCGAAATCGTCGACGGCTCGAACCAACGAGCTCTTTGTGCGTGCGAAACGATCGAGCGAGCGGAGGCTAGCCGTCTCGCCCGCTGCGTCGGATAATTTGTAAATATAGCGCATGTTACACACAGACCAGACCGCGTTAGTAGTCGCATTCTATTCCCAAGAACCCGCCCGCCTCCGACTTAAATAACGGGGAGTTAGACAGTCCCGCGCGAGGCGGGAAGCGAGTATTGCGATCCGACGGGAACTTTGGTGACTTTGGCGAGGATTGGTGGTACGGCCGCCTCCGTACCTGGCGCCCACAAATTCAGTGATATTTTTAATGGAATACGAGTTGGTCGGATCGTTCCCGCCGTGTCCCGCTACCGGCGGTATTTCCTTGCGACGGGAAAGCTTGCGCAAATCTCCTTTGTAGATTAGTGAAAACGTCGCAATATATATATATATATAAGTGTATGTGGGCGGCTCGCTGGCTCGGTGTGGCGTCGGCGATGCGCGTTCCTCCATGCTCGTGATTCCCCGCTTAGTCGCAGGGGACTGTCCCTTATCCGCGGGCTCCGAAAGAACGTCCCGCTGCCTCTTAGTGGTCCGCCGTCCTCGGCCACGTGTCTCGTTGAGGACGGATTACTCCCGTGCTCTCTAGTTGATTTCGGAGATGGGTTATTGCCGGTGGCTATCTGCTGTTGACACGGACGAGCACTTATAAATCCGCGAACAGATAATAACAAATATTCTATGTCGGTGGCTAACTGCTGCCGACACAGACGGTGTAACGTCTCGTCTTTCCTAAGAGCGACGATAACGGTTGTCCTCTGTTTCATTTTAGGCCTACCTGCATTCACCGGCAATAGCCAGGGGCGCCGAGGACAATATCGAAAGAGAGAGGTATTCCAATATTATCTGTTTGTTTGGAGTTTGGAACAAGATGGTTATTCATTCAATAATGTGGTAGGCTAAATGTGCTGGATATATATATATATGTATTTGTAGATTATATAAAAGTAACGGTCATACATAATATTCCTGAATAGAGATAGGTATATACGTGTGAAAGATATATGTCGGTTGAATAATAGCTTCCAATTCTAATGGTTAGATCTATTGCTCAAAAAGGGTGATACATTAGCAATGTAATAAGCCTTGTCCGCTTCGTTTTCTTGGTCAGAAAGGGTAATAGCTTCTATATCTGATTGTTCTCCAAAGGAACGAGGTCTAATATTTGTGGTGTTTTGGGTGTGCGCGTATGAGTAGTATGTTGACAAAGTGAGGCTAGCTTGGCTGGTTGTGTCCGTAAATGAAACCTGCCCTAATTCTGAGGACGAAATATCGCCCGTTGTACTTTGGTTACATAAGGTCGTCACATCCGAGATAGACCTATCGTATACATGTTTGAATGATTCTTTTAATTGTTCGTTTTCTATTTCCTTCGTTGAGCTTGCTGCTTCTGTCGCGTGATCTGATTTTAGTTGTTTGTTTTGTTCCTCTATCCACGCTCTAGTACGAGCTATTTTAACTAAGTTTCGCCTACGTACGGCGACTCCACTACGCTTTGGCATCTATTGGAGGGTTTGTTATCTTATTTCGAATATATTACTATAGAGGGTGATCCAGGTGCATTAATTTACTCACTGTTGGAGGATTGGATACAGGTGCAGTTATCCGCGTTGGAACAGTATCAGGTTGTTGGAGCTCTACCCCTTTGGAGCTACCAGGAAAGTCTGTGGAGAGAATGGAGCTCAATTATTAGAGCTGCCAGAAGGATTCTTAAAATTTAAATTCGTTCTAGAGCATCAACATGCGGGCAAAGCGGCCTGACATAGGAGCTCAACGACGCATGGAGCTGCCTGATTATGGCTCGACAATGCATGGTGCTACCAGATCCGATTTGTATGGAATGCAAAGGGAATGTTATCCTGAAGGGAGTTTCTGATAGATAAGTTGCGAGGAAACCGGGAGCTCGACAACGCTGGGAGCTGCCTGGTTAACAAGGATATTTTAGAGCAAATTAATGAAAATGGGTCCCTACTGCGTTACATGGCGTGTGCAATTAGGCAGAGTATATAAAAGCGTGATATATATATATTCAATAAATTATTTATGCTTTAAAAGGTTCCACCTTTCAGAGGTCAGCCAAACTAACCAATGACCTTTGTAATTGTCTGTTGTGTCAGCCCCTTGTACAAGGGAACGAGAAAATATTTTAAATCTATGATGCGTATAGAATAACTTACTTTTAACAATGTGGCGCCCAAAGGGGCGGTTAGTGAGAATAAGTGAAGGACCTTTAAATGGCGCGAGACTGTCTGTCAGCTTGGGACCTCCAGGAGCGACCGACTGGTTCGGCTATCGGGGACTGACTGACTCTCTGACTTCTCTATTCTCAACTCGTCAGGTCGGGGATATAGGTGTGGAGGGGAAAAGGCTCTGGTAGGGATATCCGCTTATGGGAGGATAGTAGAAAGAGAGAGAGAGAGAGAGAGAGAGAGAGAGAGTCGCTCGGAGATGATTTCATGCATGAGTTATCATGAATACTTCCGTTGTTATCTTTGTCCTTCACGTATTCTTTTACATATATTTTTACGCTGCGCATTCTTATAAATATCGATTAAGTGTTCTTGGAATGGTAGGTTAAATAACATTTTATGACGCTTATCTATTGAAGCTCCGCACGAACTTTTGCACACAATCAGTACATTTTGCTCCTTTTCTCGGTGTTCTATTCGTTTTTTCGGGAAAGTAAGTGTAATACTATTAGTTTTATTGCCGTTGCGCGTCACATGGCGTCGAGATAATCCATAGTTAATAATGTAAATTTTAGGGGAACGAAAAAATGTTTGGTGATTTTGTTAGCAAGAGGGATCATTGGTATCTCGAGGTGTTGTTACTTCAAAGACGAATACAGTGATGTGCATTATGTTGGGTTTCTGGCTTGTAATAAATTTATTATATTTTTTGCAATTAATTATTATTAGCTGTTGATGTACTTCTTTTATGTGTTTTCTATCCGTTGTGTGAAACAGAATATTATGCGGGTAGCGTGATTTTTCGCGCTCTATTGGTTAAGCTATTATTCATTTGTTAATTAGTGTATGTGTAATTTCGAACTGTTGATGAAATGTTAGAGGATTTTGTGTTCTGGAAAAGTTGTTTTATAATATTAAAGGAATTTTGTGGGCTTATTATAATGAGCATCTGTTATTTGTCATATTTGTTATAAACAATAACCTCAAATTTTAAATAATAACTAAAACGTTATTTCTCTTTATTTGTGACTACACTCCGATATCTTTATGGTAAGGTGGATCCGCGGTGATTTGATTGTTATTTGTCTGATTGTTTAAATTAACAAATTAAAATATTGCAGCTACCTAATTTTCGAGTTCGGGGGTACCATATTAAGAGTGTCCGCTGTAATTTTATCGATAGTGAAAATTCAAAATTTGTTTGCAAAATTATTTTGTTTATTTATAATTTCGTCATTTTCATGCTCCAGGGGTGATATCAATATTGTTCCTGAGGTTTTTAAGACCAAAGAAAAATAATTTCCTTATTTTGCACTGATTTTGGAATTTTAATTTTCAGTGATATTTTTATATAATATGGAGCGTTAGAGGTGTGTGATTTGTTAATATCGTTGTTTTTATTGCGTACCTTTACTTGGGTATTACTTTATTGAAATTTTGTCCAATTCTGAATCCTATTTTATATAGGGATATGCTTGATAGGGGAGTGGTGATTCTAGGTTTATGCTACGTTCATGTCTGTTATCCAATCCTAGGTGCTAGTTCCATGCGGGGATATTTGCTCGGCGTTAGTGCATATAGGTGGTAGTAGTTGTCTGAGGGAGGGTGTTTAGCTATTTCGAGGTTGGTTACTTGTCGGTTCCCATTTTATGTGCTCATAAGTCAGCTGTCAGTTGCGAATGATCAGTCGTGTATGTAAGAAAGAAAGAGGAGAAAATATGTATCCCTTCCGTCAACGTTTTCCTCGGCGAAGGTACTTCCGACCGGTGCCGGCGATAATAGTAAGTATATGTCAGGGTGTTGCATGCATGGATGTAAGCTCAATTGGATGCACATTAAGATATTTGGTTATACTACTAAGGTATGTTACTACAGTGCTTCTGCAATGGGGATGTGACCTTGAAGACAAATATTCAGATTCCCGGTCTGCTGTCTATCCGCGAAATGACGGAGGTGCGTTGGAAAAGGAGATGGAGGAGGAGAGAGGCAGCCGACTTTTGGCTATATGGTGGTTTGGATATGAGCCCTGACCCTGATGCCTACGGTCTTAAAAATTTGTTCGGGTAAATAAAACTTATCCCGATAAGAAAAATAAGAAACATTTTTAATTGGTAATTATTTTGTTCGTTACAGGGAGCGAGCATAATGCCAAGATCGACACGTATAGGTGTTATGCGTTAATATTGTAATGCCTGTACAAGGATTTTTATACAGTATAATTATTTTCAATTAAATTTGCGTTACTACTTGTTATACTCCCTCCCTTCTTTCTCCCTTTTCTAAAATTTTTCCTATTTTCTCTAGGGTTATTAGATAGTTTTTGAAAGCAAAGTATTAGTAAGAAAGAGGTGAGTAAAAGGTGTTAGTTATTTACGGTGAGGAGATATGAATAACGATCTCTGCTTGGATTAGTCATGGTATAGGAATGCACGGTTTATCTTATCGAGGAGATAGCGAGAAAGGTGGTGGAGTAGTCCATGGCTTGCGTTACACGGTGGAGGTTGATTTTGTCTATTCGTTTAAGTTTTTAGTAGCAGGAATTTGTCAATTACTGTTACTGATGACTTATCTTAATGGGGAATTAATTATTAGTGTATATATATCTATTGTGTGGGTGATCATGTGAAAAAGCGATTGAAGTATTAGTAATAACATCAAGAACAAGGTAACTATGGTGGTTATGTCGGTCTGGAGGTTATTGCTCGGGGATTCTTTGTGCGCAAACAATAATCTTTTAAATTAATATTTTTCAGCAACAACTTTGATCGAGTCGGTAAGGAGGAGCGCGAGTGGGTACGCTCGGGGGCCGCGAGACGACGGTGGCGCGACATGCCTTAAGGCTACCGCGGTGTACTGCTTTAGGGACTATGAATGAGTTTGTTACGCTTTTTTGTTGCACAGGTGGGTTTAAACCTTTAAAATTTTAGTGTATCGCGGTTATTAATCATTATTTTATCCTTATTTGCTTTTCGTCGACAGGTTTAAGCATAGGTCTGCCAAGCTAGTAATATACTAGGATTTGACGTTAATAAATTGTATTATAACAATGGCTTATTAGGTAAGATGGTAAGTGGTTAAATTAAGTCTCTGTACTTTATTAAGTAGCTATTGCTATGGTACAATTAGGTATATATATATATATATATCATTAGTCTATCCATTAAATATATTGAAAATGAAGCTGTAAATTATATATGACTTATTACTGTCTTCCAGGCCTTCCTGCAATTGTTTGGCAGTTTAGAAGGTCGCCATCAAATATTTTTAAAGAAATGAATTATTAGGTCAGATGTATATATATGTATATATCATAGATGAAGTGTATTATTTCATATAATAGGATACAATATACTGGTTATATATATATATATATATATATAAGAAAAGGTATAACGAAATCGAGATATTATATAAAAATATCGGTTATATAGGGTGTTAAATAAGTGAGTGTGGTGCAATTTCAAAAGTGTAGTTATGTACGTATACTATATGCGCATAAGTGCGTCATTGGAGAGAGTAGGGTATTAAAATATTATTGTTACAGGTTCCGACGAATATAGAAGGCGCTTGAGATGTAGGATACAGATAGCTCGTGACCTGTTGGTTAGCCAAAAACAGTGACGAAGAAAGGTGCGTGCCTGACGACCTTGTTTCTTTTCTTGATTCAGTTATCCATTAAGTGGAAATCTTTACGGCAATTAGATTTTGGAAGAAAAATTTCCTTCTTTATGCCTCGGAATAGCGGGATGTTACAACGGACACTTATATTCGCGCACAGGAACTTAGAAACTAATTTACGTCAGTGGCTAATTGCTGCCGACGCAGACGGACGAGCACTGAGAAATCGCGGAACGGCGGCTAATTACTGCCGTTCGTTCAGAAACAGGTACTTAGAAATATTCTGTGCCGGGGGATAATTGCTGCCGACACAGACGGACGAATATGGTAACTTCGCAAAGAGAGACTTAGAAATATTCTGTGCCGGTGGCTAACTGCGGCCGACACAGACGGACCAATACGGTAAATTCGCGAACAGAGACTTAGAAATATTCTGTGCCGGTGGCTAACGACGTCTCTCCGAATCGAAGACAGTGCTCTCGTCGCGACCATGACGAGCAAGAGCGCGACGTCCATGCTCGACGGCGCGAATTCGTCGTCAGCGACGAACGACGATTTCTTGAATTCGTTGCTGGTGCAATTGCAGTTCCGACGCATTCTCCCGGACGCTTCGCTACCGGGGACAACGACGTCGTCGCTCGAACGAACGGGCTCGACCGATTCGCCGTCGCATCGCGATCGAGGCGATCGATCGTCCGTGAAAACGATGTCGCCGGTGACTGATCGACAACGAGGTGACTAGCACGGTCGTTAGCATTCGCGCGAGTTTGGCCGCGACACCGACACCACCCGATGCCACCATCGGCTCGACAAGGGAACCCGCGCAGCTCGTCAATTGCGACGGCGGCGGCGGCGGCGGCAAGAAACTGAACCTGCTCGGATCGTCGGCGAAGAAGAGACCGCGACAACGCAGCGCCGCGTCATCGTCGTCGAGTCAAACGACCAAGAGGATCAGATTCGAATCGACGGAGGCCAAAGTCGACGATGACGCGACTCGGACCGCGATGTCCGCTCAAACGCGCGTCAGTTTCGTATCGGAGAGAACGTTGACTCGTCTGATCGAAGTACAGCAATCAAAACAGCCGGGGCGATCTTCAGCGAATATATCCATCAGAGCGTTAATTACTAAACGCATCAATTCGAGATCACGTCCTCTTGTCGTTGAGTCGTCGTTACTACAATCGTCATCGTTGTTCCTCGCTGCCTCGTTGTCTTCGTAAAACACAACGGATGGACGCAATATCACGTCTCTAACAAATCCACGAATATCGCCATTGCTTTTCGATATCGTTGCAATACGATGTAGTCGCGAGCAAACGATCGGCCAGCGTTTCACCTATCTGACGCGGACGGTGAAACGATAAAACCGCCGGAATGATTTCGCCGTGACGACTCGAAGTAACAGCAGTATCGATGTGTCGTGCGACATCAGTCAACGTGTTGCGCACAAAATAACGTCGTACGCAATACGGACAATTTGTCTCGGTGTCCATATCGTCACGGCGTGGTATTAACGATATGTCGTACGAATCGTATGTACGTGAAACTCGCCAAATTAACCACTATTTATTCAAAATGTACATCGTCGTAGATAGATAGTAGGGTAGACACGGAGATAGATAGTAGGTAGCAACGAATAGCAATCGAGATTCGTCATCTCGCATTATTGTCAATGACCGACGACGACCGAATCGTCCACGAGATCGCTCGTATTCTCTTCCTCGATTAATATCTGCTTCGTGGCGCCGTTGCCGCTATCACTGTCCGTCGAGCCATCGTCACTATTCAATCGATCACCGGTTACTTCGGTGCTCTTGGTCGAGTGGGTGTAATGACGGGCGACGCAGATGTGCACCGTAGCGCACGGTGACCTGTACCCGCGAGATTCGTTGTTACTGCGCTATGTGACGTATTATCTGAAAGGCACCGTCGACGCGCCCGCTTCGTCGACGGCGTTCGACGACGAGTCGCGAGATTGGAAACGAGATGAATGAAATAAAACGCAAACGAGAAAAAAAATCTTTATTTTTCGTTCCTCGGCAATCCCCTTCTCTCGCGCGACGACGATCCAGTCCTATCATCCGAATCGTCTCGTTTCGTCGCGGCATCGCTCAATCGGGCGAGTACGAAAAGCTTGGTGCGCTCCAAATTTCGAATGAATCGTATGAACTCGACTCGTTGATCCATCGATGCGATCTCGAACAAATCGCAATAGCGACGAACGTCCGGCAGCATCGGATGCAGCATACGCAACTGTCGTCGATGTATCTCGATTTCACCGTTGCGCCGACGACGCGCCACCGGCGAGGACATCGCGTGCGAATTGGAGTATCTCGTCAGTTTGACGTACCAACGATCGTCGCGATGCGTCGTTTTCGACGAGATCCGATCCAACGGCGCGCCATTCGTTCGCTCGTCGCTGTCCGCACCGACGAGAGGTTCGTCGTACCACGTGGAGACGGTGAACACGTAGGATTCCGCCATCTCCCTCGGTGCGCCCTTGGTCGCTTCTCTCTCTCTTTCTCTCCATTCGAGCGTGACGTAGAATCTCGAAAGACGATACATATACGCGACGACACGTTCGAACCGAGCGTTGTCGGAGCACCGTCGAATCTTTCCTCGCGCGACATGTCGACGCCGCGACCGACCGCGTGCTCCATCGACGAGTACCTGTTCATCGATATCGACTGCAACGAGTGCAAATGCGCGTTCAAAGACGAAGCGACCGCATCTGACGATCGATGGCGCCGTCATATCGCGGCTTCGTCCGAATCAGCGTTGCTGTGGCGAGACCGGTTGATCGATCGAACGCATCGAACGCTGCGCGCCTCGTCCGCCGATCGAGCGTGGATCACCTCACCGCCGATCGGCGATCGTCACGGTTATCACATCTACGTGGCCGATCCTTCAAGAGAATTCCTGCGAGCGTGGCACCGTTGGATGATCGCGACCGTCGTTATCGTCCGACTGCTGTGTGCGGTGAAGACGCGCCGCTCATGTACGACCGGAACTCCACCGCTCGGCGACCGATGGTTGTACTCGTGCACTTGCATCGTTCGAGCTGTCGAGGAGACCGAAACGGACGACGAGCGCTGCTCAACCGCGATGGATCCCTCGAGCGTTCAGCGCTTGCTGATGCGTCACTACGGCGATTCGTCGACGTACAAGCGAAACGACGCTTCGATGCGCTTGCTGCGCGACATAATTGCCTAGCTCGAGCGCCAGCTCCGCTACGACGGCGATGATCGGTGGCGATGCGAGCGTTGTTCGATCGCACTCCGTCGCTGCGACGACGGCGACATGCTCGTCTCGATCGCGCGACGCGTGCTCAGACGCGAGAACAACGCGCTCTTTGTAACGTCTCGCGTCTCCCTAGGGATCGTGATCCGCCTGCTCTCTATTTATTTAGGCCTACCTGCTTACATCGGCACTGCCTGGGATGCCGAGAGCTTTTCCGGACAGATGGTGAAAGGGGGGAAATATGGTGATTGTAGGTGATATAAAGATTATGGCTATTGATAGGAATAGAGACTAAACAATTGTTTATTTAACAATGAGACAATATGATAGTTAAAAGTGTAATATAAATGAGTGATAATACTTATAGTTATATAATTAATGAATACAAATGTGGTTTACATTATATAGCTGCTAGTAATGAGTTACAGTGAAGTGTTGAGAAAATGAACAGTTATCCTGCCCGGTGGAAGTAATGAAGGTGGTACGGTAATTTGCGAGGAGTTCCAGTGAGAGAATAGGACTCCAGTTGGTAAATGTAGGTGGCTGTCTTGTTGTTGAAAGTGTCGTCCTGTGCTAAATCTATCAATTCTATGTCTAGAGTTTCTGTCGTCGAACGCTGTTTAACCAGCCGAGGGTTGCGCGTGTGAGCCCTGTAAGAGCTTTGTAAAGAATGCGAATCCGGAATGAAGTGTCTTTGTGTGGAATGTAATGGACGTGGAGCGTATTTAAATGTGCTTATGAGTCTGTTTTGTAATAAAAACTTGATGTACGATGGAGGAACTAGATCGTGCCCCGTGATATCTTGTATTATACGGGGTTTGGTGGGGTCCATGTGTTGAGACAACAGGGCCGCTCGTCGGCAAGCTTCCTTAAGTAGCTGCCTTGCCTTCTGTTTAACGCCCCCGCGATGTTTATTTGGCATCTAACGGATTGAGTTTAAGAATAACATTTTTGGTCGGACAAGTTAAAATAGCAATTGATAAAAGTAATTATTGAGTGAAAAGGACTCTTGTGACTTTAGTTATCCGTTGCCAGAGTACTGTAAAAGTACTAATAATTAATGCTTACTACCATGCTTTGGCAGGGTTAGGTTATGCGGATTGTAGGAGAAGGATAATTGAGGCGGGTGGCGGCTGTCAGCTGCGCCCCTGAGATTGAAGGATGCTAAGCACTGTACAGGTTATTAATTCACAAGTTAAATTTCCTGATCTTGATGGAAAAGGGGTGGTCTTATGAGTTGGACGGGATGGATAGGATGCTTGAGCCGAGAGGCACCCGTAAGGCGCTCCTCAGTCTGGACAAGGATAGAGGCGGGTAGCTCCAGTAAGGCGCTTCCCTAAAAGTGAGCAAGATCTATGCTTAATAATGTAAGATTCAGATTTAATGGTTAATGAACTATAAATTCCGCTGGCAAGAGATGTTATGGCACCAATTGATTTAAGTAACTGAATAAAAAGGACAAAGATTTATGAATGCTTAATATCTTCCTTTCAAGAAAATGTTCGAATAAGAGGAAAAAGGCTGCCGATAAAACAAGGATGCTGCATAAAATTAAAATGCTTAGTAGAAAATATTGAAGAATTGTATGCCGATGCAATGGCATATGTTCGTTGTACAAGAGAATCGGTGATTTTAATGGAATTGTACAATAGCAAGTAACACAGTGAGGTAATTAAGGCGTATGCCGATGCAATGGCACACGTCTACACATACACAATAAAATCAGTTACAATTCAATAAATGCATATACATATATATATGTGGGTGGGGAAGGATGCACTTCATGAAATGATTTATATTATTCCAGGTTTTATAATGGATAATGTCAAGATCTTGTCGTTATTAAGAATATACTTTCGTCTAAATAAACAATGAGATTGTAAAAATATTATTAATCTGAAACCTTAGTAATTTGATTGTTTAATATAGAATAGTCTTTACGGATAATGGTAATAGCAGAACGCAGTATATTTTATATGTGCAAGTGCAGGTTACAGTGGAAACAGTGGGAATATTATATCAAGTACATAATTATACATGAAATTATAAAGGCATATAAATGTCTTATAACTAAAATAGCTAATGAGAGAGATAGATAGAAGGCTAACATGAAGGAACGTCTCTGTGAGTCCTTGTTACGAGATAATTGTAATTTTTATTTTTATTCAATGTCTATTAACGAGGTGAAGGCCTAGGAGGTTGGAGTAAGCAGATTTTCAAAGCAGAGTCTCTGGCGTAAGGAATCCGCCTGGAGACGATGTCAGAGTGGTGGGATGCCACTGCTGATAAGGATTCTGACTATACCAATACGGCTCTGTGCTTGGCACCGATGCCGTGCGCGCGTAACCCTGTGCTTAGCACCGATGTCATGCGCCCGCAAGGAGGAATGGAAAGGGAATAATAAGTGTGTGAGCGTAGTTCACTGCGTTGACAGACACTGGGGTTTCGTAATCACGATTTAGAAAAAGAAGAATCTGAAGATTGTCTCTCTCTCTCTCTCTTTATATATATATTAGCTTGTATAGCGTATCCTAAGGAAATCGGAACGAAATTCTAAGAGCGGTTTGACAAACTAAACGTAGATAATACACTATTCGGATTATAATGAATGGTCCTTATGTAAGGCAGTTACGAACCGACATGAACGAAAATTTCAGCGTGACGCTATGGTATCTGTTAAATAATTCGACTTAGCGTATGGTGAAACGTCACTGGTTCACCCGCGTAACAATGTTCCTAAGGCTTAGATCGCGATTGTATTTCACTTGCGCGAAACGCGGTGTATGTGAGTGTTGTGCATTAAAATATTATATACTTACTATTTATTTCAGTAGCTCAGACTTTTGCAGAGAAATCTCAAAGAACAGGCTTTTTTTATTCCAGAATACTCTCAATACTGTTGGGACCACTCTAGCCACGGCACAACTCGAGCGGGGAGTCGACTTATCCGCACACTTTGAGTATTATAAAACACCGTGGATGTTCTGGCAAGTTTCCTAAGAAATCTTCCAGATTTTGAATAGCAAAGGCAAAGGCTCTGAAGGAGCGTAGGAAGAGGCTCTTATGCGAGACGACCGTTGTCCGTGGTGGCACGGTCGCTCAGAGACACTTTTCCTCTTTGCGTCAAATTAACAAAGATGTCTTGGAGGCACTCCTAAGAGGCACGTCTGTACTGTATTAACTTCCGATGTCGACTCTGCGGTGGGAGCTGCTCCCGGGGCCTCGTTCGGTCCGGACAATGGAACTCAAGAGTGGGGTAGGCTTTATGGTAGGAGTAATGGGATTATACGAGAGGGATCCAGAGTAGGAGCGTTCAAGGTTTTTCAGAGTGGGGCTGAGTGGCGTGATGCTGACGGGGCATCGAGACATCTCGGCGCGCCGCCGGATGTGATAAGGAGCGTGGTCAACAGGATGCCCTATGTTACCTGATATGGGCTCGGGTTACTCGGGGATTCCAGAGCACCTTCGGTGGCCCGGCTGCGTGCGTGCCTTATCTTTGAGACTTCCTGTCGCCAGTCTGACTTATTAATTTATATGTGCGCGTAATTATTTATGCCTTATAATATTATAATTTAATAAAAAGAAATGGTTAATATTATATATGTGTGGTTCTTAAGGTTATAATATACGCCTAATTTAGTATTATATGAATAGTGTAATAGAAAGTTATAATGTTAATTAGTTATGATTTTTATAAAGACAATATGCATGTGTTATAATAAAAGAGATATTTGTTATTAATGTTTAAATGTGGTTATTAAGAATTATTATAAGAAATGCATATTGTTAACAGTGGGTTTTAGGGTGTAGAGATTTATAATATTGTTAACTGGAAAATTAGGATTTCTTATTACAGGGATCCTTATTATTACTGTTGTTAAATTAATGTTTCTCGGCAAGGCTGAGTTCTACCATAGGGCTCTCTACTTACGTATGTCGGTAAGATAGATCCCTTGGGTAGGTTTCGTTATTATTGGCGTCGGTAATTAATTAACAATTGTTATAAACGGTTCTTATGTATAAATTACCGACTTTTAGACCTTATAGAAGCTTATGGTAATAGAAGATTCGATGAACAATTAATTTTTATTATTAGTGATGAGTTCAAGCCGTTGTACTGTACGAACGAATTTAAAAGAGTGCAATATTTAAGAGGAGCTTGAACGTGGACAGAAGGCTTAAATTAAATTAAATAAAGTATTTAAACGTGACCAAGGCAAAAATGGTGGATTTCCAAGCTAAATAGGGTATTTAAACGACCCCTGAACTTAAATAAATGGGGTTTATTAAATTTTAAGTAAAAATTACCAAATTTTGAGAATGTACTGTCAGAAGGATTCTCTGTTTGTGGGCAAGAATTAATTGTTTTCGTTTGGCATTATTTCCTTTTGTAATTAATATTCTGAGGTTTTGACATTTGCTTATGTTTCACTAAAATGTTCTCTATGTACGTAGGTGTTAAAAATATTTTAAATTGACTTTTCTTAATTTTCACGGAAGGTACGCATTACTGATGTCCCAATAGTCCCTGCGTATGAATTTTAGAATTTTCTGAAGTCTACTGGTAAGTAACATTGTTGGTTTCTTATTAATTGTTAATGTTTTTCAAAATGTTAATATGGTCGTTAAATAGAGGTCTTTTAATGCTATTGTTAGCAATTAAGATTTTTCTTCTAGGCCTTATAGTTACTGAGAAAAACATGCCTTTTCCTGATTGGTCGAGACATTCAAATAGCCATAACTTCTAAACTATCGATTTTACAGAAATTTTATTAGGACATAATTTGTAATACTTTGAAGGAGCCTTAAATCGCACCGCGCGATTTTCTAAAATTATTATTATTTTAAAAGATATGAACTTTTATCGATAAATTTTAATAGTAACAATTACCCTCTATGGTTGAATCTACCTATATGTCTCGCTGGCCTTTCAATGCAGAGGCGAAAAAATGATATGGTGGAGAGAACGTCGCAGGACGTTACATCTTACAATTCGTTCTGTGCAAACTAACGCCGATCTTTAACGACGATCGACGACTGGGCTCGACGACTCTGCGCGATCGTAGCGTGTCGCGTCGCTTCCGTGTCGAGAGGCGTGACTGCATCACGACGATAAAAGGCGATTTTTTTCCAACGATACCCCCCCCCCTATTACCCACTCCCAGCGGTAATGTCCGTTGTCGTCAACGACGATGACGCTGCGAACATGGAAACGATGGAATACGAGGACGAGGAGGACGCGGTATTCGCGCACGCATCGACGAAGAGCGAAGACGTCAGCGACGAGAACGATCGCATGTCGATATCGCTCGTAAACGTGATTCCGTGCAATCTCTACGATAGAAGCAATTTTCTGGACTCGCGCGTCGAAGCCACCGTGTCGAGCAGCGGTTTGCGCCTGTTTCTGCACTGTTACGGATTTATGATGTACGACAAACCGGCTAAACTGGAAGTGTTTCTCTCGAACAAGGACGCTCGAGTGAGAGACGTGGCCGCTGTGCTGAACGAATGTTCGACTCTGGCCGGTCTCAAGGTGTCCGTGCGCGAGCATCTGGCGCGCGTCAAGAACATGTTGGCCGATCCGAGCGTGATTGGTGCCGTCGCTCCCGAGTGCGACGAATCGACTCGGCGCAATCAACTGTACATCCTCGACATGGCGGAACAGTCCCTCGAGTACGTGTTCGCGTTCATTCGCGACTCCGATCAACTGCGTCGAAACGTCAATGTGAACGAGTACTGTTGTCGCGCGCTTTTCGAACCGAACGAGCGAGCCGTCGAGGAGACTCGCCGCTTGGCACGATTCCGCCGGCTGCGACTTCGATCGTTGCGTATCCATTGTGCTGCAAGACGCGATAGTCACCACCGGTCTGCAGACGCAATCGACGCTATTGTTCGTGGTGCGATCGTCGCTTCTGCTGACGTATCTGGTCACGAACTTCATGGTGCGCGGCGACGCGAATACCGTGCGAATTCACGTGCGAATGCCCGATGCGCCCGATTCCGCGTTGCTGGACGAATTTTGAAGGAGATGTCACCGTTTGACGGTGGATAAATTAGTGGCCACCATCATGGTGACTGTAACGCGAAAGTATATAGCGTCGTGCGTGGCCTGACCAACGCGCATTCGCGACGAGAGCGCGATCTCGGTGTCGGACGTTCGAACGAGACTCGTCGGCAAGTTGCTGCGAACCAACGCAGCGGCGCGAGAACGAGTCTCAGCGAAAGCTCTCGGTTGGCTGCGAGTGATGATCAGCGGTGGCGCGCGTCGACGAACCTGCGCCGATGAGCGCCACGGCAAGCGACTCTACGTGCGCTCCGAAGCACTGATGGACATGTTCGAACGACTGAGTGCGAGCGTCGATTCGCTCGCGCAACCTCGAGAACCGGATTCCTCGTCGATCGACGAAACGAACAATCATGAAATCGGAGACCTCGGGTCGACGACGGTGCAGCTTCGAGGTGGTAGCGAGCGCGCGTTGTCCGGCGACCGAAGAGACCGCGACGCGTCGATAGAACGATTCGTGGTGGATGCGAATTCAGGTTATCGAGATCGCGGAGACGATCTGGTCTCCGTTGTCCGATCCGTCGAGGCTCAGGAGGACGAGGTGGAGCTTCTGAGCGCCGACGTAGGACGGGCTCTCGTGTTCGCGGTGTTGTCACTGGCGCGTTACACATCACCATCGACGGCCAGCACCGAAGCCGATGCGTGCCACGAGGCTAAACCGATGTTACTGGTGCAGATGATGAGTTATCTGTTTCGCGCCAAACTAACGGCGACTCAAGTTCGCGAACTCTTCGCATATCTCTTGGATCTGTGGCAGACGCAGACAGGCATCGTGACGTTGGAGCAACTGAGCGAAATGCTCTTCACGCTATATCGCATGTTCCATATGTCCGCGGCGACGTTGTCCGGCGAGGAACCGCGGACGACGACGGATCGGTAATGTTCGCACCTCTCGTCTGATCGTCGATCGAGCGCCGCGCGACATCGACGAGAAACACGCGCTGTACTCTCGCCACTTAAGACAGTGACGTCGCTCCGCGCACGAAGCCGCATCATGCGTTGGTGGGACGGAGCGATCGCGATCATGCGTCGCGCGCGGCGAAATCCCGCGCGATCGCGTCGTTTGCGCGTCGTCGCTCTGGGAACACCGGACAGTAGCAAGGCTGTGTTGCGAGATCTGTTGCTGTTGGACGATGGAGACGTCGTCGCGAGAACGTCGCGACATCGCGCCGCGCGACCCATCATCGTGGAATCGAGACATCTGTCGTGTCAGGAAGTGCTCGTGACGCACCGATGTCAGCGGACCGGAGCCCTCGCTTCGCAGGCGACGATCGCGGAGACGCGACGCGTGCGCATCGTGCGTGCGCGCGCTGGTGGGTTACGAGTTGTACGACACGTCGGTCGATCTGTGTTCGAATCGCGCACTCGGTCATTTGACGATAGCTTACGCGAACAGCGCCGATGTGATCATCATGGCGTACGATCCGACGAGCGAGGAGTCGCTGGGTTATTCGTTGCGAACGCTCAGCGCCGTAGCCAGAACCGATAGCGAACGCGCGCGATCCGTCGTACTGATCGAGTGCGATCGTCGAGCGTCGCGCGTGCGATCGGCTCTCAAGGGGCGATGACGTGACGGAGACAACGACCGGCGTTAAGTCGATCCGACCGCGATCCGGTTGCTGCGACATTACTACGACGCTACTGTCGACCTGAACGCGACGACACCGTTCAATGCCGAGAACGGCGCCGCGGAACTTCGAGTCAATTGCTTCTTCGCGCGCGTCGACCCAACGGTGAAAAACCACGCACTGCTGCAACGCGCATTGATCGTTGCGCTGGAGTCGGTCGTGCGCGCTCGCTACCCGACGCTGCGGTTGCTTCGCGACGCGGTAGAATCCTCGACGATGGGCGCCGACGCAAACGCGATCGCAGAGCGTCAACCAGCTCTGGACAACGCCATCAACGAGCTGATCGCGATAGACGAGGAATAGGAGGAGGAAGCGGCTGGAACGAACACGGACGCGAATCGCAACGTTGGATCGACGAGCGCGGAGCGAATCGGCCGCAATGACAAGGGCGCGCTGACGAGAATATGGCGACAATGTGTGGACCGATCCTCGGTTGGCGCATCCCAAAAAAACGACGCCGACGATTCGAGAGTAAGCTTCGATCATGTGGCGTATCTGGTTCTGTGGTGCCTGACGTTTCGTTACAGCGACGTTGCGACTCGATGTCACCGTGACGATCGCGCCGACAAGGATTACGCGCGACGCGCCGCTCGCCTGGTCGAACGACTGACCGAGATGACGCGACGTCCCGCGATCTCGTCTCTGCGACGTCGAGTGAACGTCGTGGTGGACTGTTCCGTTCGAACGCAATACTGCACCGACGACGCTAATTGCGCCGCGATGTGTCGCGCGTATCACGGCCTGACGGCGCGCTGCGACTCGAAGGGACACGTGTGTCGGTCCGTGGCGACGACGCCGTCGTCTCCGCCATCACCGATCGCGAACGAACCTCGCGGTGATCGATCGGACGCCGCGCGCTGCGACTCGAAGCGAGGGGAGTACGCGATGTTGGTCGGCTACTCGAGTCTGGGCGTCGCGCTGTAGCGATGCGTGCAACTGTACGGTCGTTTCAATGACGAAAAGTTTTGCGAGAACGGCGCGTTCAATGTGAACGCGACGCTCCGCGAACCGTCGTATCGCGATTGCTCATGTCTACCAGGTACGACGCTTCTGATCAAACGCACCGCCGATGCGTACGACGCGCTGTTGCCTCATTGCGTGGACGAGGGTACGGAGCATTTTTATGCTGAGGACATGATCGCTCCCGATAGTGACGATTCGAGCGACGACTCGGTAAACGATACCTCGGTCGCGGCGCGATAAAAGATCGTTGTTCCGTCGTTCCGAGTATCATCGTTCGTTGTCTCGTGTACATCCGCGCTATCGCTCCATTCCCCGGTTCGTCGATGATCCTCGAGTCACGTAGCTCTAGTCGCTGAGCGAACTCGGTCGAATAGAATCTAGTCGTCTCGCGATTGAACCACCGAACCGGTAGCGATTCTTCTGGGCGAAGATGCGACATCGAAACGACCCGTCGTCCCGCGAACGCGCGCGGTCCGCTGGAAATGACGATCGACGATCGACGATCGACGACGATCACCGGCAAGAATTGACTGACGCGTTGGAGGTGATAACCAGAGGTGAGTGTCCACGCGTGTACCGAATCGAACAAATGAATCGCGCGCGGTCTCATCACCCCCCTTTTTTACATTTCCTCGTCAGATCTGAACAACACTGACTGCGCCACTTGCCGCGATGAGGACCTATCGTCGAAGAGTGAGGCCGCGAGAGGACCACTCGAGCGACGTCGACGCCGAAACCGACAACGAGGTTCCTCCCTCGCATCGTCTCGATGTCTCGGACGACGAACTATCGGGCTCGCTGTCATCGAAGCGAACTCCAGAAATCGTCGAAAGCAGAAGATTCGGTTCGCTCCAGGACCGAGCCATAGAGACCGACCTGCTCGCGGTGAGACACGCGTGCGACTGCGACACGTGTCACGAACTGCACTTTTTTTGACGCACAAACGCCGAGCCATCGAGGAATTGACCGACGTAGTGTTCGCGCTCGCTGGCAACGACCCTCGTCGACGAGGAGTGTCGCAGGTTCGTCGACGACACGTATTGCGCGGTGTTCTCGCCCACTTCGGCGCGCCTCAGGGCTCTGAGACGCAGTTTCTCGCGAGACACTGTCGATACTGCGCGATGCGTCGTATTTCCATTCGTCGACGCGCGCACCGATGGAGCAATAAAGAACTACGACGGTGTACAACATTGCGTTGATGCTTTTTTATTCGTCCTCACAGATTGTACGAACGATCACAATTGACACCGCGAATTTCCCCCCACCGGACAGGAACTAAGACGACAATCCGTTCGATTTCGCTATGACAGCACCGGTTTCAGCGTTTTCATCGCTCGCGCCCTCGTTCGTTGCTATGGTTACTGACGATAACGACGATTCTCTACTGCCCGACGCGTAGCGCGTCGCGACGAGATTCGCGCGCGCTCGCGAACTCGATTGTAGAATCGTGTCGCCGCGAATGTTGCATGATTACGCGAGATCCGTTGTCGCTTTCGACGTTGGGAGTGACGACGACGACAACGACGAATCGTCGAAGCAAGCGCTGGTGCATCAGGTTTACGATTTCGCGAACAGACGAATCGTTCTGCTGTACACCGACGGCATCGACACAACGATCGAACGCTCGTTCGCGATTCCCGACACCGACTGATATCACGCGCGATTCGCATCGACAAGAGTGTTGAATCGTCGTTATCGAGACAACGCGCATCGTCGCGCCAACAACGAACCGCTCGTCCTGACGGATCTGGTGGACGTTCTCCATCGTCGCGACGCGAACCTCGGCGCCACCGAGCGAGACTTCGAACGGCTCCTCACGAACGCGCCACTCGCATGGGGCGGTCATTGATTGCGTGCTTCCGTCGAATCGTCCAACATCGTCGCGCTGCGTTTCGCTGGTGACTACGAGAACGACGAGATTCGATTGCGAGTGCCCGAACACCTCGAGTGCGACCCGACGTCGTGCGACGACGGGTCCGTGCGTCTAGAATTTCGCGCTGCGTCCACCGCCGGACCGTGCGGCGACTCTGACCGCGTTCGCTACGGCGATTACCTGTCGCTGTACGTCAACAGCGACTCCGTGCCGGCGAAACACTCGCCCGAATACCGATGCGTGGTGCCGTATCTGCGTTGGTTGTGCGCCAGCGTGGACGACGCGACACCGACGATCGTGTCGGTGCGGTCGCGCGATGGCGCGAACGAGACGAGTCGCTGATTCGTCGACGCGTTCATTAGCGTTTGCGTTCGTCGTTGTCGTTTCCGCGGTTCTCGCCGTTGCCTCGTGAGGACGATTCGTTCGCGCGTGCGACGCGCGCGATCTCGTCGATGTCACGACGACGACCGGCGGGTTCTCCTCGGCCGATATGGAATCGTCATCGCGCGAAAACGAATCGCGCGACGGCGAAGTCGCGGCGGACGCACGAATCGCGTCCTGCGATCTTTCCACCCCGTCAGCCAGGTGTTCCGTGTCTCGCAGTACCGCTTCGGCGTGAGACTGTCCGAACACCCGTATGCTCGCGGGATCGAACGTCATTAGCAGCGACAGCGTCAACGCGCGCAGACTCTTGGCGCAACATCGCTTCAACAGTCGTCGCACCGACTTGACGGTTTGCGCCATTCTGCGGTCGTCGAGCCCGGTAATGCGTCGAGTTAGCTGCAACGTTCCGACCAGATGCGAGCACACGCGCAAACGATCGTTCGTAGCGATCGATTGATACGTGTTTTACGCCATGGTCAGCGATTGTCCGACCAGCACATTGTATACCCGTCGGTCCAGATCGTGTCGCTGAGAATACTGTATCATACCGAACATCGTGGACACGACGATCGGTCGTTCGTACGGTTCGATCGCATCGCGCCATCGATCTCTGTCGAACAGCAGCTCGTACAATTGCGTGATCTCGGGATTACGCCCGATTTGCGACACCATATTCTGCAGCTCGTCGAAGATGATCGGCGACAGGTTCCATATGTCTACCATAAGTTCGCGCGCGCACTCCACCATAGAACGCAACCATACGACCTCCGCCATGAGTTTACCGTCGCGTGGAGACGACGACGATGCGGTAGTGGCGACCGCGTTGACCGCCGATGATCTCGTCGCGCAACCGATCGACGATAGCAACGCGGGCTCGTATCCGTTCGAGTACGCGTCGTCCCGATCGTCGAGCTCGCGATCGGTGCTGATTCCGTCGCCGAACAGAGACGCCAATACATCCATGGTTGAGACAACAAAGGACGCGATCGATGCGGAAACAACGGATGATCGCGAGGGCGCGATATGTCGTTCCATGAGAACCGGACCGGACGGCGCGGTACGAAAACGACGACGTCGTCGTTACACGTTGTTCAACGGATCGATTTGATGTCTCAAGTGTTGCCTGCCGACTAAAACTCGCTTGTCGTGCACTAATTAGATCGTCCAGAACGCGAATCGTGGTCGGTCGAAGGATGCACTGGCTGTCGATCAGAGTGACGCCATCGCCGTCGTCCGTCGGTCAAACGGTTACGGACTTTAATGAGAACAACGCGAATCCTCGGGTCGCGATGAACGTCGGGGTGAACGGCATCGAATCGACGACAGCCGTGCTCGAGATCGACAGCGATTCTCGGGCCGCGACGGTCACCGCCGATCCGCCGACCGACGACCGTACGAGCGACGGCGAGGATGACGACGAAACGCGCGACGACTCGATGGTTCGACTCTCCTTCAGCGTCGGACTGTGACCGCGACGCGTCGTTTCAATCACGGCGAATGCTCTGCATGGATCGTCGTATCAGCGAAGCGTTGATTCGACTGCACGAGCGAACGTGAGCGACCGTTCCGGCGAGCGCGACGGAGCCGCGGCCATCCGCGTCGTGGACTGTCACGCGCGTCAACATGAACCTCTACCGTTTCGCGCGACGAGACGGCGAACCGACGAGCTCGGAATTCGACACCGCGACGACCGATAGTCATCGGATCGCAAACGTTCGATATTCCGAAACGGCGACCGTGCAACGATTGATCTCTGTGATAATGCAAGACGTGCAACAGTGAAATTTCAACGCGAAACACGTCAGCGAAAAGACCAAACGGCGAACGCGCAACGACCTGGAATCGACGACCGAAGTGTCATCTTCGTGCGCGATGACGATGTCATACGTGATGTTGAATCGCAGTTGCAATCAGCGCAAAACGGTCAAAGTGTATTGTGTGTTGCGCACTGAGGACGATTGGTCGACGTTTCGACGATTGTTCGCTGGTGCCGCGAAGCTTCATTCGTGGTCGACGATACCGAGCGCCGACGGTGGTATTCGAGAATGCGTTCGGGACGAGCGTCTCGACGATTCCTCGACCGAGAGTCGCATTCTAGTGATCGGCAGCATCGAAAGGGGAACTCTGCTCGCCGGTGATATCTTGTCCGAGTTTGCCCTATTGCCGAAACTCGTGTTCGTCAGTGGCAAGAGCTATGTGTACGTAAGAGCGAACGACCGGTCTGCCGCACGTGCCTCGACTCGAACGCAACGGCGCTCGATTGTTTCGACAACGACTCGCGTACGCGGCGAACTTTGTTCTGTATCACGCGTACCACGAGAGCGACGAGTCCTTCGACATGAGACAATTCGGTGCGCACTATCGTCACATGCAAGCTCTGATGTTTAATCTGGCGCTTGTGAACGCGGAACTGTTCGCCGTTAGCGACGGGCGCAATGCCAATTTGGCGTTGAACATGCAGAGTCTCGGCAAAGCGTACGACGACGTAGGATTGCATATTTTTTCCGAAAACAGTATTCAGCATGTGAAACGAGTCAAATGCGAGTCGAACGAAGGCGGACTCGCCGGCGCTGTCAAGTTTCCACCAACGGACACTTGGTCAATCGATGCCTCGGCAGAGTGTCCGAATTGAGTATCAACGCGGTCGCGCTGACGCGGCGAGTCGTGTAACGCGCTATAGTGTCGAAAAAATCGCAGCGACGTAATTATAGGTAAGCGGTACCGCTCGGTCGGCATCTTCGGCGAAATGAAACAGAGAGCAGACGAAGAGCGAAAATGAACAGAGCGCGCGATTCGCTCGGTCGTTTCGTAAAACGACGAAAAGTCGCGAAGTTACCGTCGTTCGATTCCGACTCGGATTCGATCGGACCGGTTCTCGCTGGAACGCGACGACGAAGAGTCGCGAAGTTACCGTCGTCCGATTCAGACTCGGATTCGAACGGACCGGTTCCCGCTGAAACGCGACGAAGCGTCGCGAAATTACTGTCGTCCGATTCGGAGCGTGCCGAACGCTCAGCGACCACACGTAAACGAGGCGTAGACCCGCGACCGGAGAATCCGAACGATAGTCCGCTCGAGTCGATTGTTCGGAGTTCTCGCACGCCCGCGCGTTCTCGCACGAGGATTCGCAGGATCGAGGCTTCGAATTCAAACTTTGAACAATCGACGCGACCCGTCGGACGTCGCGTGTTCATCGAAGCCTATTCGGACGTGACGAACCTGCGCGACAACACGAAAAATCTGATCGTCGTTGGACAATTGGTACCGACACCTGACATGCCGACCAGTGTGATGAGTCCGACACCGACCGGAGGACGCGAGTTCAACGGCGTATTGGAATACGCAATCGATAGACGTTCTGAAGCGCATTGGTTGGAACGCTCGAATCGACGGCGACACGATTGAAGTTCTCATTGACGCGTTCGTACGAAATAAAAAACATGATCTTGTAACGTCCTGCGACGTTCTCTCCACCATATCATTTTTTCGCCTCTGCATTGAAAGGCCAGCGAGACATATAGGTAGATTCAACCATAGAGGGTAATTGTTACTATTAAAATTTATCGATAAAAGTTCATATCTTTTAAAATAATAATAATTTTAGAAAATCGCGCGGTGCGATTTAAGGCTCCTTCAAAGTATTACAAATTATGTCCTAATAAAATTTCTGTAAAATCGATAGTTTAGAAGTTATGGCTATTTGAATGTCTCGACCAATCAGGAAAAGGCATGTTTTTCTCAGTAACTATAAGGCCTAGAAGAAAAATCTTAATTGCTAACAATAGCATTAAAAGACCTCTATTTAACGACCATATTAACATTTTGAAAAACATTAACAATTAATAAGAAACCAACAATGTTACTTACCAGTAGACTTCAGAAAATTCTAAAATTCATACGCAGGGACTATTGGGACATCAGTAATGCGTACCTTCCGTGAAAATTAAGAAAAGTCAATTTAAAATATTTTTAACACCTACGTACATAGAGAACATTTTAGTGAAACATAAGCAAATGTCAAAACCTCAGAATATTAATTACAAAAGGAAATAATGCCAAACGAAAACAATTAATTCTTGCCCACAAACAGAGAATCCTTCTGACAGTACATTCTCAAAATTTGGTAATTTTTACTTAAAATTTAATAAACCCCATTTATTTAAGTTCAGGGGTCGTTTAAATACCCTATTTAGCTTGGAAATCCACCATTTTTGCCTTGGTCACGTTTAAATACTTTATTTAATTTAATTTAAGCCTTCTGTCCACGTTCAAGCTCCTCTTAAATATTGCACTCTTTTAAATTCGTTCGTACAGTACAACGGCTTGAACTCATCACTAATAATAAAAATTAATTGTTCATCGAATCTTCTTTTACCATAAGCTTCTATAAGGTCTAAAAGTCGGTAATTTATACATAAGAACCGTTTATAACAATTGTTAATTAATTACCGACGCCAATAATAACGAAACCTACCCAAGGGATCTATCTTACCGACATACGTAAGTAGAGAGCCCTATGGTAGAACTCAGCCTTGCCGAGAAACATTAATTTAACAACAGTAATAATAAGGATCCCTGTAATAAGAAATCCTAATTTTTCAGTTAACAATATTATAAATCTCTACACTCTAAAACCCACTGTTAACAATATGCATTTCTTATAATAATTCTTAATAACCACATTTAAACATTAATAACAAATATCTCTTTTATTATAACACATGCATATTGTCTTTATAAAAATCATAACTAATTAACATTATAACTTTCTATTACACTATTCATATAATACTAAATTAGGCGTATATTATAACCTTAAGAACCACACATATATAATATTAACCATTTCTTTTTATTAAATTATAATATTATAAGGCATAAATAATTACGAGCACATATAAATTAATAAGTCAGACTGGCGACAGGAAGTCTCAAAGATAAGGCACGCACGCAGCCGGGCCACCGAAGGTGCTCTGGAATCCCCGAGTAACCCGAGCCCATATCAGGTAACATAGGGCATCCTGTTGACCACGCTCCTTATCACATCCGGCGGCGCGCCGAGATGTCTCGATGCCCCGTCAGCATCACGCCACTCAGTCCCACTCTGAAAAACCTTGAACGCTCCTACTCTGGATCCCTCTCGTATAATCCCATTACTCCTACCATATAGCCTACCCCACTCTTGAGTTCCATTGTCCGGACCGAACGAGGCCCCGGGAGCAGCTCCCACCGCAGAGTCGACATCGGAAGTTCATACAGTACAGATGTGCCTCTTAGGAGTGCCTCCAAGACATCTTTGTTAATTTGACGCAAAGAGGAAAAGTGTCTCTGAGCGACCGTGCCACCACGGACAACGGTCGTCTCGCATAAGAGCCTCTTCCTACGCTCCTTCAGAGCCTTTGCCTTGTGCTATTCAAAATCTGGAAGATTTCTTAGGAAACTTGCCAGAACATCCACGGTGTTTTATAATACTCAAAGTGTGCGGATAAGTCGACTCCCCGCTCGAGTTGTGCCGTGGCTAGAGTGGTCCCAACAGTACTGAGAGTATTCTGGAATAAAAAAGCCTGTTCTTTGAGATTTCTCTGCAAAAGTCTGAGCTATTGAAATAAATAGTAAGTATATAATATTTTAATGCACAACACTCACATACACCGCGTTTCGCGCAAGTGAAATACAATCGCGATCTAAGCCTTAGGAACATTGTTACGCGAGTGAACCAGTGACGTTTCACCATACGCCAAGTCGAATTATTTAACAGATACCATAGCGTCACGCTGAAATTTTCGTTCATGTCGGTTCGTAACTGCCTTACATAAGGACCATTCATTATAATCCGAATAGTGTATTATCTACGTTTAGTTTGTCAAACCGCTCTTAGAATTTCGTTCCGATTTCCTTAGGATACGCTATACAAGCTAGTATATATATAAAGAGAGAGAGAGAGAGACAATCTTCAGATTCTTCTTTTTCTAAATCGTGATTACGAAACCCCAGTGTCTGTCAACGCAGTGAACTACCCTCACACACTTATTATTCCCTTTCCATTCCTCCTTGCGGGCGCATGACATCGGTGCTAAGCACAGGGTTACGCGCGCACGGCATCGGTGCCAAGCACAGAGCCGTATTGGTATAGTCAGAATCCTTATCAGCAGTGGCATCCCACCACTCTGACATCGTCTCCAGGCGAATTCCTTACGCCGGAGACTCTGCTTTGAAAATCTGCTTACTCCAACCTCCTAGGCCTTCACCTCGTTAATAGACATTGAATAAAAATAAAAATTACAATTATCTCGTAACAAGGACCCACAGAGACGTTCCTTCATGTTAGCCTTCTATCTATCTCTCTCATTAGCTATTTTAGTTATAAGACATTTATATGCCTTTATAATTTCATGTATAATTATGTACTTGATATAATATTCCCACTGTTTCCACTGTAACCTGCACTTGCACATATAAAATATACTGCGTTCTGCTATTACCATTATCCGTAAAGACTATTCTATATTAAACAATCAAGTTACTAAGGTTTCAGATTAATAATATTTTTACAATCTCATTGTTTATTTAGACGAAAGTATATTCTTAATAACGACAAGATCTTGACATTATCCATTATAAAAGCTGGAATAATATAAATCATTTCATGAAGTGCATCCTTCCCCACCCACATATATATATGTATATGCATTTATTGAATTGTAACTGATTTTATTGTGTATGTGTAGACGTGTGCCATTGCATCGGCATACGCCTTAATTACCTCACTGTGTTACTTGCTATTGTACAATTCCATTAAAATCACCGATTCTCTTGTACAACGAACATATGCCATTGCATCGGCATACAATTCTTCAATATTTTCTACTAAGCATTTTAATTTTATGCAGCATCCTTGTTTTATCGGCAGCCTTTTTCCTCTTATTCGAACATTTTCTTGAAAGGAAGATATTAAGCATTCATAAATCTTTGTCCTTTTTATTCAGTTACTTAAATCAATTGGTGCCATAACATCTCTTGCCAGCGGAATTTATAGTTCATTAACCATTAAATCTGAATCTTACATTATTAAGCATAGATCTTGCTCACTTTTAGGGAAGCGCCTTACTGGAGCTACCCGCCTCTATCCTTGTCCAGACTGAGGAGCGCCTCTCGGCTCAAGCATCCTATCCATCCCGTCCAACTCATAAGACCACCCCTTTTCCATCAAGATCAGGAAATTTAACTTGTGAATTAATAACCTGTACAGTGCTTAGCATCCTTCAATCTCAGGGGCGCAGCTGACAGCCGCCACCCGCCTCAATTATCCTTCTCCTACAATCCGCATAACCTAACCCTGCCAAAGCATGGTAGTAAGCATTAATTATTAGTACTTTTACAGTACTCTGGCAACGGATAACTAAAGTCACAAGAGTCCTTTTCACTCAATAATTAATTTTATCAATTGCTATTTTAACTTGTCCGACCAAAAATGTTATTCTTAAACTCAATCCGTTAGATGCCAAATAAACATCGCGGGGGCGTTAAACAGAAGGCAAGGCAGCTACGTAAGGAAGCTTGCCGACGAGCGGCCCTGTTGTCTCAACACATGGACCCCACCAAACCCCGTATAATACAAGATATCACGGGGCACGATCTAGTTCCTCCATCGTACATCAAGTTTTTATTACAAAACAGACTCATAAGCACATTTAAATACGCTCCACGTCCATTACATTCCGCACAAAGACACTTCATTCCGGATTCGCATTCTTTACCAAGCTCTTATAGGGCTCACACGCGCAACCCTCGGCTGGGTAAACAGCGTTCAACGACAGAAACTCTAGACATAGAATTGATAGACTTAACACAGGACGACACTTTCAACAACAAAACAGCCACCTACATTTACCAACTGGAGTCCTATTCTCTCACTGAAACTCCTCGCAAATTACCGTACCACCTTCATTACCTCCACCGGGCAGGATAACTGTACATTCTCTCAACACTTCATTGTAACTCATTACCAGCAGCTATATAATGTAAACCACATTTATATTCATTAACTATAAGTATTATCACTCATTTATATTACACTTTTAACTATCATATTGTCTCATTGTTAAATAAACAATTGTTTAGTCTCTATTCCTATCAATAGCCATAATCTTTATATCACCTACAATCACCATATTTCCCCCTTTCACCATCTGTCCGGAAAAGCTCTCGGCATCCCAGGCAGTGCCGGTGTAAGCAGGTAGGCCTAAATAAATAGAGAGCAGGCGGATCACGATCCCTAGGGAGACGCGAGACGTTACAATCTAAAACGAATCATTGAATTCCTTTCTCGTTCCCTGAAACGCATTCGTATCCGCGCAAGGACGTTCGACGTGTGCTGCCACCGCGTATAACGTAAAGTTACACACAACGACGAAACCGACAGTCTTTCGGCGTCGGGCGAGCGTCGGTTGCGCACTGAGGAGCGCTGCGGTGGACACTGGTACTTGTACATTTTCCCCCGCTACAGGTATAAAGTGGGCGTTAATTTCACCCTCCACCGTTCGAAGACACCGGTGTTACGATTGACTGTAGAAGCAATCTTCTGCGCAAAAGTGGGAGCTGTGTTAGACCGCTCGTTGGTCGAAGTTATTCCCTTTTCCTCACCGCGCAAACGTTCAATGTGAACGGTGAAACGTGTATAAATAATAGTATGGAATGCGGCGCGCCTCAGTGCGTCAACCGACGCTCCTCGATGCGGAAAGGGTATCGGTTGTTGTTGCGATGTGTAACTTTATTTACACATCGCGACATACGCGCGATGAAATTATTTTTCAGAGCAACATTCGAAAGTGCTGTCGAACGTCGAGTCGCGATTGTGTGCCGATCGAAGTAATGTTCGAATATGGTACGATGAGAAGAGGGAAAGAGAGAGAGAGAGGTACGTATTTTTCCAGTTGGACAAAATTCGAACGGTGGTAAGTGGGTCATGCGCGCATTTTGTTTTACCGATGGCTCAATGGTGTTAATCGAAACAAATGCATCGCACAAGATTTGCGGCGAACGTCCGAGAAGTCGCTCTCCACGAATCGTAATTAGCGCATTTGTATCCGCGCGAGGACGTTCGAACGGATGTCTCCACGTGTAACGTATAGTTACACACGGCGACGAAACTGACAGCCCTTCGGCGTCGAGCGAGCGTCGGTTGCGCACTGAGGAGCGCTGCGATGAACATTGGTACTTGTACATTTCCCCCCGCTACAGGTACAAAGTGGGCGTTAATTTCACCCTCCACCGTTCGAAAACACCGATTGACTGTAGAAGCAACCATCTGCGCAAAAGTGGGAGCGGTGTTAGACCGCTCATTGGTCAAAGTTATTCCCTTTTCCCCACCGCACAAACGTTCAATGTGAACGGAGAAACGTGTATAAATAATTGTATCGAATGCCGCGCGTCTCAGTGTGTCAACCGACGCTCCTTGACGTGGAAGGGGTGTCGGTTGTTGTCGCGATGTGTAACTTTAGTTCATCACATCGCGACGCGTGGGGCGTAACGGACGCTTCGAACAAGATCACTATAGGTGGATTTGCTGTAGGACGTTTGCGCGCGATCGCAGCGTTCGCGATCCGGCGTGCGTATGCGTGCGTCTCGCGGCGCGCGAACCCTTCGCTACGACAGGTCGCGTTGAGAACGAGGTTGATCTAATCACCGCGTACAGACTGTGCAACGCGTTGCTTCGTCGAGGGACGCGAGATCGCTTTTCAGGCCAAAGCCATTCGCCGCCCCCTTCCATTTGTCATTTGTCCTCGGAATCAATCCGAAAGTTGGGTGCATGTCGCGATCGTGGATAGCCAGCGTAGAGATGGACAATGCGCGCGATCGATAAGTCGTCGTCGTGTCGCTCGTTCGGCCAATTCGGTTCCGTTTCATGTTTATGTTGTACTTCGCACTCATAACTCGCGCGCGGTCGATGAAGAAACGCCTTTCGCGATCGGGTCGACCCATGAGCCCAATGCCACGAACACCGACTGAGCGGCGCGATCGCGCGAACGAGACGATCGCGCCGTTGATTCGATGGCGCGCGTTATCGCTCCTAGGACGATGATCGGTCTCGAGCGCAATTTGTCGCGAACACTCGGGCGCGCGTATATATTCGCCGAAGCGTGCTGTAACGTCTCGCGTCTCCCTAAGGATCGTGATCCGCCTGCTCTCTATTTATTTAGGCCTACCTGCTTACACCGGCACTGCCTGGGATGCCGAGAGCTTTTCCGGACAGATGGTGAAAGGATGGGGAAATATGGTGATTATAGGTGATATAAAGATTATGGCTATTGATAGGAATAGAGACTAAACAATTGTTTATTTAACAATGAGACAATATGATAGTTAAAAGTGTAATATAAATGAGTGATAATACTTATAGTTAATGAATATAAATGTGGTTTACATTATATAGCTGCTAGTAATGAGTTACAGTGAAGTGTTGAGAAAATGTACAGTTATCCTGCCCGGTGGAAGTAATGAAGGTGGTACGGTAATTTGCGAGGAGTTCCAGTGAGAGAATAGGACTCCAGTTGGTAAATGTAGGTGGCTGTCTTGTTGTTGAAAGTGTCGTCCTGTGTTAAATCTATCAATTCTATGTCTAGAGTTTCTGTCGTCGAACGCTGTTTAACCAGCCGAGGGTTGCGCGTGTGAGCCCTGTAAGAGCTTGGTAAAGAATGCGAATCCGGAATGAAGTGTCTTTGTGCGGAATGTAATGGACGTGGAGCGTATTTAAATGTGCTTATGAGTCTGTTTTGTAATAAAAACTTGATGTACGATGGAGGAACTAGATCGTGCCCTGTGATATCTTGTATTATACGGGGTTTGGTGGGGTCCATGTGTTGAGACAACAGGGCCGCTCGTCGGCTAGCTTCCTTACGTAGCTGCCTTGCCTTCTGTTTAACGCCCCCGCGATGTTTATTTGGCATCTAACGGATTGAGTTTAAGAATAACATTTTTGGTCGGACAAGTTAAAATAGCAATTGATAAAATTAATTATTGAGTGAAAAGGACTCTTGTGACTTTAGTTATCCGTTGCCAGAGTACTGTAAAAGTACTAATAATTAATGCTTACTACCATGCTTTGGCAGGGTTAGGTTATGCGGATTGTAGGAGAAGGATAATTGAGGCGGGTGGCGGCTGTCAGCTGCGCCCCTGAGATTGAAGGATGCTAAGCACTGTACAGGTTATTAATTCACAAGTTAAATTTCCTGATCTTGATGGAAAAGGGGTGGTCTTATGAGTTGGACGGGATGGATAGGATGCTTGAGCCGAGAGGCACCCGTAAGGCGCTCCTCAGTCTGGACAAGGATAGAGGCGGGTAGCTCCAGTAAGGCGCTTCCCTAAAAGTGAGCAAGATCTATGCTTAATAATGTAAGATTCAGATTTAATGGTTAATGAACTATAAATTCCTCTGGCAAGAGATGTTATGGCACCAATTGATTTAAGTAACTGAATAAAAAAGACAAAGATTTATGAATGCTTAATATCTTCCTTTCAAGAAAATGCTCGAATAAGAGGAAAAAGGCTGCCGATAAAACAAGGATGCTGCATAAAATTAAAATGCTTAGTAGAAAATATTGAAGGATTGTATGCCGATGCAATGGCATATGTTCGTTGTACAAGAGAATCGGTGATTTTAATGGAATTGTACAATAGCAAGTAACACAGTGAGGTAATTAAGGCGTATGCCGATGCAATGGCACACGTCTACACATACACAATAAAATCAGTTACAATTCAATAAATGCATATACATATATATATGTGGGTGGGGAAGGATGCACTTAATGGTAATAGCAGAACGCAGTATATTTTATATGTGCAAGTGCAGGTTACAGTGGAAACAGTGGGAATATTATATCAAGTACATAATTATACATGAAATTATAAAGGCATATAAATGTCTTATAACTAAAATAGCTAATGAGAGAGATAGATAGGAGGCTAACATGAAGGAACGTCTCTGTGAGTCCTTGTTACGAGATAATTGTAATTTTTATTTTTATTCAATGTCTATTAACGAGGTGAAGGCCTAGGAGGTTGGAGTAAGCAGATTTTCAAAGCAGAGTCTCCGGCGTAAGGAATCCGCCTGGAGACGATGTCAGAGTGGTGGGATGCCACTGCTGATAAGGATTCTGACTATACCAATACGGCTCTGTGCTTGGCACCGATGCCGTGCGCGCGTAACCCTGTGCTTGGCACCGTTGTCATGCGCCCGCAAGAAGGAATGGAAAGGGAATAATAAGTGTGTGAGCGTAGTTCACTGCGTTGACAGACACTGGGGTTTCGTAATCACGATTTAGAAAAAGAAGAATCTGAAGATTGTCTCTCTCTCTCTCTCTTTATATATATACTAGCTTGTATAGCGTATCCTAAGGAAATCGGAACGAAATTCTAAGAGCGGTTTGACAAACTAAACGTAGATAATACACTATTCGGATTATAATGAATGGTCCTTATGTAAGGCAGTTACGAACCGACATGAACGAAAATTTCAGCGTGACGCTATGGTATCTGTTAAATAATTCGACTTGGCGTATGGTGAAACGTCACTGGTTCACTCGCGTAACAATGTTCCTAAGGCTTAGATCGCGATTGTATTTCACTTGCGCGAAACGCGGTGTATGTGAGTGTTGTGCATTAAAATATTATATACTTACTATTTATTTCAGTAGCTCAAACTTTTGCAGAGAAATCTCAAAGAACAGGCTTTTTTTATTCCAGAATACTCTCAATACTGTTGGGACCACTCTAGCCACGGCACAACTCGAGCGGGGAGTCGACTTATCCGCACACTTTGAGTATTATAAAACACCGTGGATGTTCTGGCAAGTTTCCTAAGAAATCTTCCAGATTTTGAATTGCACAAGGCAAAGGCTCTGAAGGAGCGTAGGAAGAGGCTCTTATGCGAGACGACCGTTGTCCGTGGTGGCACGGTCGCTCAGAGACACTTTTCCTCTTTGCGTCAAATTAACAAAGATGTCTTGGAGGCTCTCCTAAGAGGCACGTCTGTACTGTATGAACTTCCGATGTCGACTCTGCGGTGGGAGCTGCTCCCGGGGCCTCGTTCGGTCCGGACAATGGAACTCAAGAGTGGGGTAGGCTATATGGTAGGAGTAATGGGATTATACGAGAAGGATCCAGAGTAGGAGCGTTCAAGGTTTTTCAGAGTGGGACTGAGTGGCGTGATGCTGACGGGGCATCGAGACATCTCGGCGCGCCGCCGGATGTGATAAGGAGCGTGGTCAACAGGATGCCCTATGTTACCTGATATGGGCTCGGGTTACTCGGGGATTCCAGAGCACCTTCGGTGGCCCGGCTGCGTGCGTGCCTTATCTTTGAGACTTCCTGTCGCCAGTCTGACTTATTAATTTATATGTGCTCGTAATTATTTATGCCTTATAATATTATAATTTAATAAAAAGAAATGGTTAATATTATATATATGTGGTTCTTAAGGTTATAATATACGCCTAATTTAGTATTATATGAATAGTGTAATAGAAAGTTATAATGTTAATTAGTTATGATTTTTATAAAGACAATATGCATGTGTTATAATAAAAGAGATATTTGTTATTAATGTTTAAATGTGGTTATTAAGAATTATTATAAGAAATGCATATTGTTAACAGTGGGTTTTAGAGTGTAGAGATTTATAATATTGTTAACTGGAAAATTAGGATTTCTTATTACAGGGATCCTTATTATTACTGTTGTTAAATTAATGTTTCTCGGCAAGGCTGAGTTCTACCATAGGGCTCTCTACTTACGTATGTCGGTAAGATAGATCCCTTGGGTAGGTTTCGTTATTATTGGCGTCGGTAATTAATTAACAATTGTTATAAACGGTTCTTATTATATAATAAGATTATATAATTAGTCGGTAATTTATACCCTTATTATATAATAAGGGTATAAATTACCGACTTTTAGACCTTATAGAAGCTTATGGTAATAGAAGATTCGATGAACAATTAATTTTTATTATTAGTGATGAGTTCAAGCCGTTGTACTGTACGAACGAATTTAAAAGAGTGCAATATTTAAGAGGAGCTTGAACGTGGACAGAAGGCTTAAATTAAATTAAATAAAGTATTTAAACGTGACCAAGGCAAAAATGGTGGATTTCCAAGCTAAATAGGGTATTTAAACGACCCCTGAACTTAAATAAATGAGGTTTATTAAATTTTAAGTAAAAATTACCAAATTTTGAGAATGTACTGTCAGAAGGATTCTCTGTTTGTGGGCAAGAATTAATTGTTTTCGTTTGGCATTATTTCCTTTTGTAATTAAGATTCTGAGGTTTTGACATTTGCTTATGTTTCACTAAAATGTTCTCTATGTACGTAGGTGTTAAAAATATTTTAAATTGACTTTTCTTAATTTTCACGGAAGGTACGCATTACTGATGTCCCAATAGTCCCTGCGTATGAATTTTAGAATTTTCTGGAGTCTACTGGTAAGTAACATTGTTGGTTTCTTATTAATTGTTAATGTTTTTCAAAATGTTAATATGGTCGTTAAATAGAGGTCTTTTAATGCTATTGTTAGCAATTAAGATTTTTCTTCTAGGCCTTATAGTTACTGAGAAAAACATGCCTTTTCCTGATTGGTCGAGACATTCAAATAGCCATAACTTCTAAACTATCGATTTTACAGAAATTTTATTAGGACATAATTTGTAATACTTTGAAGAAGCCTTAAATCGCACCGCGCGATTTTCTAAAATTATTATTATTTTAAAAGATATGAACTTTTATCGACAAATTTTAATAGTAACAATTACCCTCTATGGTTGAATCTACCTATATGTCTCGCTGGCCTTTTAATGTAGAGGCGAAAAAATGATATGGTGGAGAGAACGTCGCAGGACGTTACACCTCCCCCCCTTTTAAGAGCAAACTTCCGAAACTTTTGTTAGGAATTTGATCGTGAACGACTACCTGGTTTAGGCGTTCGTCGAGTTCTCTGTAGGCGATGGATGTGTGCGGTCCCTCTTCGATGAGGTGATGTGGAGGTGCGGCTGGTCTAGGTGTTGACCTTGGAAGTGGTTGTGGCTGTTGCTCGACTGGGGTGGGTTGTTGAAGTGGTGTGTTAGTTGAAGAATCGACTGTTGCTTTGTTGGCACGTCTAGGTGGCCGATGAGCCAGGTGCAGCAGGAGGTGAGTCAAGGAGCTCCATAAGGCTCCTAAAAGGTGAAGGCTGCATCCGTACGCCGTATGAAGGGCGTATCCATGGAGGGCAGTATCGATGAGTAATTTTATTATGCGGATGATGATGAAGATGCCAAATACTCCTGCGGTTGCAGAGCCAAAAGCGACGAATCCTTCCCAGATTTTTGAGGCAGTACTTTCAGCAATTTTGTTAAGATCTTCCTCGTTCAGTAGATTATACAACGAGGCGGATCCGTCCCCTGTAGTGTGACCGGTAATTCCTCTAGCGACAGAATTCAAGAGGGCAGGCTTTTCGGCGGGGAACATGATGTGGTCCCTCAGCTTGTCGATGTCCTGTTGCGAGTAAATACCGCTTACTGCTAGAGGTCCTGGTGTTAAATATTTCCAAGATATAGTAGTGGTAGGCTGCAGGCGTTGTGGTGGAGAAAGACGTTCGTGAGGTTCGGGTGTAAACTGTACCCAAGTGTCCTCTAGACGGTATAAGGTTGGTAGTTGATAACTACATTCTCTTAATGTGCCATATTTAGTGAGCACATGAGATTTTGGTGTGAGGAACATTGATGAGTTCCTAACAGTGACTGGAAGTTCGGCGTAGCAGTCTTTAGTTCTCCTGATCTTTACTTCGACTGGGATACACTGGATGACATGAATTGCTTCGCCTGCTGTAACGGCCATGTATCCTGGACCTTTCATTAACCGATAGGAGAACTCGTCGGGTAGAAGAGTTGCCAGAGACAGTGTATTTTTAAGAACTTCCTGCTCTAGGTCACACCTCTGCTTCATGACGTTGTAATAAAGGCTGATGATTTGGCTACGCACGTGTTTCTCTACGTATACAAATTTGGAATTGACGTACGAGAAGATGTCCAGATTATCCACAGGGACGCTTCCTCGTGGCTTGACAGTATCTCCTTTAGTAGTTTCTACGATAAAAAGCTTGGGATGCTCGGTCTGTAGGATTGTATATCCGCAGAGTTGTCGAGCCTTAGTGGTAGTTAGTGCGAACGTGATGTCCTGTGTGGTGAGAGAATAAACGGTGGAGGGATTGACAATCGGGATGTCGCCCCTTTGGTTGATAGAGTCCTCCTGAATTTTTATAGCTTGTCCCTCGTATAGGATGTCGTACTGATGAAAATCGCAGCTGGATGTAGGCATTGGCTGCCAGTACGTGTAGCCATGTTCTGAGTCGACGCAGTGTCCGTCGCTCAGGGTGCAAATGGTTCCTGACTTAAGATGAATTTTCCCCGTGTTGATATGAACTGGTACATAAGAGGATCGTAGAGATATGGTAGCGACTCCCTGGACAACGACGTCGGTCCATGAGCCGTAAGGGTCGGAGTAGGGGATGCCCTTGCAGTGGCCATCGACTCCTATTTCTCCTGCCAGGGTGATGCTGTAGCTCTCCGTAGAGTTCGGTTTGAGTCCGGAGATGACGTTGTTGTTTCCTAGGACGGCGACTCCGTCCTTCTGCATATGGTTGCACCGATCACTAGTCACATATTGTAAGTATTCACCGTGCCCGTTGTGCACCACGGATATATGAGAGTGCATACCGCAATGATAGATCGTACGCTTGATCTCGATTTTACATTGTTTAACTTCGGCATAATTATATTCAGACAGCTGTAATAGCTGTATATGAACGTTTGTATTGTTTGTAGTTTTTACTTGTATGTCGCACGCTCCAGCCTCTAGCAGGGAGACTGTTGTTATATTCAAAGATTGTCCTCCGCAATCGAATCCGATCAAAGCATGCGATGTAGTTACGAATACGAATAAAAGTAGTAGTAACATAGTCTGTAAAGCAAAAGATAAAATATGTATTTCGCAGGGAAAAATAAAATTGGGTAAGTATATAAACGCTTTCAATGATTAGTGTAATAAGTGTATATAATGCACGTCGAGTGGCCTAAGCTTTTGTCGGCGTTACTATAATAATACATGGATATTGTGGTATATGTGGATTGGGTTAATATATATGAGCGCTAAAACGAGGCTATTACAATTGCTCGATATATTCATCGTTAATTAAGAATTCCCGTTCGCTGGGCCATAATTCTAGTATTAGTAAGCGATCACGTATGACGTCGAACACGAGTAATCGTATATCAGCGAGCTCATGCCCTTGGTTAAGTAGATTTCCTATAGCTAATAAGTAGCTGGTAAAACATTCAACGCAGTCCATGACGGGACGAAATTTGATCATTATCTTTTCGCAGACTTGGCATGCTGCCACACAACCTCTGCCGTCAATAAATCCATGAAAATGAGATAATTTGCGTCATAAGGACTTTTATTTTCCATGTGACCCTTAAGCCTCGGCTGAATCGACATTTGTTGCAAATTCGAAATTGAATATCTCGACACCTAAATATCCTAGCAGCAAATTTCAAAAAACGGTTTGAAAGCTTTGAAACCGTACTTTTCGAAAGATCTATCGAAATTGTGCGTAACGATATTTTTTCAAAATGGCGGGTGATAAAAAGGAGAACATGAGAAGTTGCTAAAAAAAGGTTCGAGCGGGCGACGGCGCATGGAGCAAAGTAAGTGTCGCAGCTCAATGGGACGAAAAGTACCTAAAAGTATAGAATGTTTTCTTTAAAATACTTCGTTATAGAGCTTGATGCGATACTTATCACTGAATTATGCAAATTACGTAAATTTTAACAAGAAAACCGCATTTTTAGCAAAATTTGGAACAGCTCAGTGAAAAATGATCACATCGAGCTCGGTAAAGTAGCATTTTAAAGATAACACTCTATACTTTCATGTGCATTTGGTCTCATTGCGCTGCGATACCTGATGCACACCATGCACCATCGCAAACACGGACCTTTGATTATTAATTTTGCATCCTCTCACTTTATCATCCGCCATTTTGAAAAAAATGGCCGAGCATAATTGCCATTCAGATATTCTTAAAGAGGACGTTTCAAGCTTCATTTTGCATTTCTGCGCATATTTGTATCTTCATTATTCACCAAGTTAGGATCATTTGAAATTTTGTAATTTTTTCCCAAATTTTTAGTGTACCGGGTTTTTTTGCGTTTTGAGTGTACATAATCACAACAGGAATTACGAACAAAAGGCATATATCTCCTAAAATATTAACAATTCTAGAAAACCATTCAGTGCAAAAGGAAGCCCCTTCAAAATACTACAAATTATGTCTGAATAAAATTTCTGTAAGATCAATAGTTTAGAAGTTATGGCCATCTGAAGGTCCCAACCAATCAGGAAAAAGCATGTTTTTCTCAGCAACTATAAGGCTTAGAAGAAAAATCTTAATTACTAATAATAGCATCAGAAGGCCTCTATTTAATGGCCATATTAATGTTTTGAAAACATTAATAGTTAATAGAAAAATAACAATGTTACTTATCAGTAGACTTCGGAAAATTCTAAAATTCATACACAGAAGCTATTGAGACGCCAGTAATGCGTACATTCTATTAAAATTAAGAAAAATCAAATTAAAATATTTTTAACACCTACATACCTAGAGTACATCTTAATGAAACACAAGCAAGCGACAAAACTTCAGAATATCAATTACAAAAGGAAATAATGCCAAACGATAACAATTAATTCTTGTCCACAGACAGAGAATCCTTCAGATAGTACATCCCTCAAAATTTGGCAATTTTTACTTAAAATTTAATAAAACTCACTTATCCGAGTTCAGGAGCCATTTAAACACTTTGCTCAGCTATGAAACTCAACATTTCAGCCATAGTTACGCTTGAATACTTTATTTAATTTAAATCTTTTATTTACGATCGAGCTCCGCTTAAATACTGCACTCCGTTAAAATTTGTTCAGTATAAAGGCTCGAATACTTCATTACTAATAAAAATTAATTGTTATTGAAACTTCCATTACTATAGGCATCCATTAGGTTTAGAAGTCGGAATTTTATATTTAGGAATCATTTACAACAATTGTTAATTAATTAACGACTCTAATAATAGCGAAACCTACCCAAGGAAATTACCTTACCGACGAGTATAAAAAGAGACACCCTACGGTAGAAAGTAACCTTTCCATTCAACATCAATATAATAACCGCAATAATTAAGATTCCTGCAAATGAGAAAACTTCTTTTTCCACTAGCAATGTATTAATTTTCTATACTTACAATATACCATTATTGTTAACAATATGCATTCATTGTAATACTTTAACAACCAAATCTTTTGACTATTAACAATAATTATCCTTTATTATTATAAATGAATGCGTACTGTCTATTTTAATATTATGATTAATTAATTAGTTTTATAATGCCATATTGCCTATAAGTTAATCCTTCGCATAAACTATAAAGTAGGAAGATCACATATATACAATACTAACCATTTTTATAAAATTATAACATTATAAGGTATGAATAAATATGCGCACGTATAAATTAGTAAGACAGACTGGCGAGAGGAAGTCTCAGAGATAAGACACGCACGCAAACCGGGCCACGAGGGTGCTTTGGAATCCCCGAGTAACCCGAGCCCATATCAGGTAACATAGGGCATCCTGTTGACCACGCTCCTTATCACATCCGGCGGCGCGCCGAGATGTCTCGACGCCTCGTCAGCATCATGCCACTCAGTCCCACTCTAGAAACTCTCGCCTGCTCCTACCCTAAGTCTCTTTCATATAATCCCATTACTCCCACCAAGTAAGCCTTCCCCACTCACGAGCTCCATTGTCCGGACCGAACGAGCCCCCGGGAGCAGCTCCCACCGCGGAGTCGACATCGAGTTCTCACCCAGTACAGACGTGCCTCTTAGGAGAGCCTCTTGAAATCTATAAGTGAAGCAGGAAAGTATCTCTGAGCAGCCGTGCCACCACGGACAAGGGCTGTCTCGTTAAAGAGCCTTTTATAAGCTCCTTCAGAGCCTTCACCAGTTCGACGTGTATTCGGGAAGCTCTTAGGAACTTTTCCGGAAAATTCACATTATTCTCGTAATATTCAACAAGCTCACGAAGTGTCGATTCCTGCTCGAGCAGTGCCCGGCTTCGAGTAGTCCGTCCAATATCAAAGTAATAAAGCCAGTGCTTTGAGGCTTCTTAGTCGAAATCCAGAAGATAGGAATAAAAACCGTAAGCCTTTAGCTTCAATATAACACACACATCGCGTTTCGCATAAACTTAAAATCAATGAACAGTAACCGCGAGTGAACTCTTAGGAAATCACAGCGCGAGTGAATCTGTGCCGTTATTGTATATCAAGACAAGTTATTTCTTAATTACAATATTGCCTATTTCTTTATAATAACGCTTACTTTATATTATAACGCAATTTATATCATTCGTTACTTGCATACTCAAGCTTTCACGTATTTAAGAAACTACTTCGACTTTTAGGATATACCATACAAGCTAGGACATTAAGAGAGAGAGAAGAGAAGAGAGAGAGAGAGAGATAGATAATTCCGTTTTCCTCAGTTCTTTTTGAATTTCGATTTCACAATGCAGTGTCTGTCGATTCAGTGAACCACACATATACTATCCCTTCTTCAATCCTCCCTGCGAGCGCGAGCGACGGTGCGAAGGCACAGGGCCATAAGCGCACGGCAACGGTGCAGGCACAGGGCCGTGTCATTAGTTTTAAGATTCCTGTCGGCAGTGGCATCCTACCACTCTGACACCATCTCCAGG